>NC_089251.1:271979473-272118962 GCF_963930625.1 Muntiacus reevesi | reverse complement strand
GAAGACAGCAGTGTTCCTGTGTATTCCCCTTTCTTTAAGTTCTTTTTATTTGTAACTTTAGTGTGTGAGGTGCTCGTTCGACTATGTCTCGTGTCTGTGGATTATAAGGAACACTTATAATATGTTTAATAGAAAAAGATTGTAAAAATTGTTTAAAGTATCTAGAAATATAGGCAGGGCCAGTGTCTGTTTTAATAGAACTAGGAGTTTATGGTGGAGGTTTCTGTATCTAGTAAAACAAAAACTGAATATTTAGCACCAGAGACTCTATTAATCGGGTAAGGATATAAGCAAATAACTTGAACAAGAGCATATAATTTATTTTGTTGAGCAGAATGAAATTTAGTGTAAAAGACTTTGTATTTTTTAAGAGGCCAGAAAGAGAGAAGCTTTGGCATTTTTAGTCCCATAAGAATCACCTGGGCCACTTACTGGATTTCATTTTGTTATCTAGTGCCTAGCACAGTTTCTAGGACAGAGTTGGAAATTAATAAATGTGTACATTCCTGGTATTATAGTCTAAAACTTGCAACACTAATAGTTGCAAACTTAAATGACCCTAATGGTTGTAGAATTTTCTTGCATCTACAAAAGACAGTCCTAGCTGACTGGGCTTAGGAATTTTTCTTCATCTACTTGGGACTTCTTTCCTCCTATCCCTCACTGTCAGATCCCTTGTGCTACCTGACTGCATCTATCCACAGTCTACACACCTAGTTTCTTCTTTGGCTCCAACGCAAAGTCAGAGGCTAGGAGTGAGAAGGTAATCCCCTGTGGCTACATCCCCACAGTAACACCCCCATAGGCCCCATCCTGCTCCTCACCTGAAAGCCCCTGCCATAGCTCCTGGGATGAAATGCCCCGGGTAGCCTTCCTACCTGAAGAAGGAAGAGGAACAAATACTGAGTCTAGATTTCACTTGGAAATTCAGATGATTAATGTGGGTCAGTCCTAGTCTACAGTTCATTGGAACACAGGGACATTTAGAGAAAACATTTGTGGGAGCTTAAAACTGGATTAGTTTTCCTGTTTGTTCATTATTTTTCTCATTATTATGAGTGTTAAAAAAAACCAAAAAAACCACCCAAACTTGAAATTTCACCAATGCTGGATTGTATTGAGGAGGGGAGAACTCACAAGTGCATACTCAATTTCACAGGAACCTGGGGAGCAAGGGAAGAGAATCAAGTGGGCTAGGGCCTGTGGGGAGAAACGTGCAGCTGGGGGCCGGCGGAGACCAAGTACACACAGCCTCCCAAAATGACGGTCTCAAGGGGACAGCTCTCATTCTCAGCCGTTCAGGTTCTCTGCGTCTTAAGAAACTCACAACTTTGTCACTTTTAAGATAAATGATGAATGAAAATGGTAAGGGTGGCAGAGATGCAAAGCGGGGCCTGGAATGAAAGGTAACATAAAGAGCACAGAAAGCAAGGGCACAGCTACACCAAGATGGAGACTCAGTGCGTGCTTCTTGCTTGTGGCACGACTACAGCTATCCAGGTTCACATGAGATGGCTCAGCATGATGCAACTTACAAATACCACATGTGCAAAATGAACCTAGAAACCAAAGAGAAACCATCACATGAAAAATGGGGGCCACAGAGGCAGGTTCTGTAAGGTTCAGAGTATGTGAGAATACATACTGAGAGTAATCCTTCCAAAATTAATGGAATGCTTTCTAACATAAATTAGAGAATAATGCTTTTTCCATTATTGACGAGTTTCAGAGATACCAAACACACTGCTTATCATGAAAATCCAGTAAAGTACGGATGACCATGAAGATAAATGAGAATCTTAATAATAATTCCTTCCTGTGTCCATCAGAAGTGACTGAGTTCAAAAATAATTACAAAGCTCCACATCATCACATCTCAAAACGATTCAAATTACCCTCCCACCAACTGTCACCCAGAGTCTACCTTGACAATATTGGCAGGAGTGGCCCATTTATTTAATTATTTTCACCCATCTCTGGCTAAGATTTTAAAAACCCAAGTTAGGCTATAAAAGGGTAGCAGTTTCTGTCACTTAGGACATTGTCTTCTCTTGAAACCAGTCACTTGCTACAAGGAAGAAACAGATGGTAATAGAAGTTAGTGACCTTATATCCTAATTCAACAATGACAAAAAATCTTCAGGATTCTTCTATGGCATTAAGAAACATTTTTATCTTACCGAGTTCATTCATTGCATGTCTATGCTCTTCATCAAATGAAAGTTTCATTAGAACACACACAGCAGGACAGATCTGATGTTCAACAGGAGCTGGCACTGAAAAATAAAGTTGACATAAACCATAATGCTTTCTTTTCTCAAAGTAGTGATGTTTATTATACCTAAAAAATACTGAGTTTGCAGATATACTTCTCATGCATGGTAGCTTAGTGAATCAACAAGTATTTGCTGAAGAGATGAATAACTACTATACACATGGAAAGGAAAATACAGGTAAAGGGCTTTCCTTGGTTCTGTAAAAATGTTTACCCCTCACCAGCCTTTCACCAAGTCTGCTGGACTAACTCCCATGTAGGTTTATGCTATAATTCAACTAATAACTTAAAAATTATACTGGTTATTTGAAATAATAAAAACATTTTGGTATAAAACTATTTATTTATAATTTATATTTTCAAAGCTGAAAGGCACATGGCTGTATAGAAATGTATAGAGAAACCTAGTGCAACTCTAGTAGAGAAAGTTTATTATATAGACACCAGATAGTAAATAAAAATTTAAAGGAAAAGTGTCTAAGAAAATGTACTTACACATTTAGTGCTATACATAAAGTTTCAAAACTGTTACTTGAAATAAAAATTGAAACACCAAGTCTATTTTTCAGAAGTAATAGTATTTATTCTATTTAACTTGTCTGAGAACAGGTATTAAGAGCACACAATACAAGTCATTACATAATTGTGGACAGCCAAAGAAAACAATCCAGAAAGATAATGTTCTCCCAGTAAAGCAACTTATTAATTCTCCCTAGCCCTAGGACAAACAGAAAGGACATTTCTGCTATATTCTTACTGTTGAAAATTTTTTAATTTTAAATAAATTCACCTTTATACCTAACCCTAAGAGAAATCTACTAAATCTTTATAGATCAAGTTCTCATCATCAGTCTTTCTCCTGCTCCCCCAATCAAGATACTGACTCGATAGTCCTTTGCTGTGTGTATGTCTATGTGTGGGTTCTTACCAGGTGAAAGGAGGTCTTCCCTTATATACTTACTGCTTTTGGTTCTTCCTATAGGAATGAAGTAACTTATCTCCTCAAGGGTCCCAACTCCCATGATCCCTGCTCCTGGGGGAGAGGGTTTCTCCCTGAGAAAAGAGCTGGGTGGCTGATCACCCCAGCAGCTGGGGCCCCAAGGCCTGAAGACAGGCAGTGAAGTGGGAAGGACACTGGGCTGAGGGTCAGGGGGTCTGGCCTCTGGCCCTGGATCCCCCACCCACTACCTGTGAAGCCACAGGCAAGTCTTTTGGCCTCTCTGAACCTCAGTCTCTTCATCTGTAAAATGAAGATGATAATATCTTCTCTTCCTACTTCACAAGGCTGTTCTAAGGATCAAATAACAGATATAACACAGCTCTGCATCCACTGAGTAAAGCGATATGCAAATATAAGAGAATGGCTTGGTCACTCACAGCTGAAGGAACTTACGTAAAGTCACTTTCCTGAGCTTAATCTCAAGAGAAGGAGAACATAATCGCTCAAGTTCTTTCTAGATCAACTATGCTATGACTGTTTAAGTCTACTTTGATTTTCTGTTATTTTCTGGTTGTACTGTAGTGCACACAACATTTCCCTTTGCTAACTTTTTTTCCTAGGGAAATAGAGAAATTAAGCTTTAAACTATGTGAGCGGTGCAGGTGGCTAATATGAATTTCCCACTCTGATTCATAAAGACACCGTCCTAATTAAAAAACTTTTCATTTCAAAAACTTTTACATTTGCTTTGTCACATGCACCATATGGAACATACTTGGATTTTTGTCCTGGTCCATGCCTTGTTCATGGGCTTCTTGCCACTCCCAACAGGTTTCACAGTAAGCTCGTATCTGTTCCAAAAGATGAAGGACTCGGATTTCACGCCTGCCTCTCTTGTCATCAGGCTGTGAGTGAATGATGTTGTGGAGTGCTGCACTGGCCCTGGCCAGAGCCTCTTTACCGCCCCAGGAATTGCTCAACAACACAGAGTCTTTGTCATTGCCATGTAAAAGCTGGATGAGGAGAGGAAGACATCCAGACTGTCGCATGGATATACAGCTGTCTTGGGAGCTAGACATAGCTAGCAAAGTTCACGACATATCATCCTTATCATGAGTACCAAGCATTGACAACAATGAATACACCATTTCCACCTGTGGGCCAAATGAGTTTAGAAACAAAATTATGACTTTAATAGCCAGAAGCCAACACCAATGAAGTGATGAATGGGATATTAGCTGTAACTCAAACAAAAACAGAAACAAAAACAAAAATCTCTTTCCAGGATGAAGTAATGAGCGTTATTTCAAAATCCATATTGCTATAATCATTATCACCATCTTCTTTATGAGTAAATATTAGTAGTGGTAGTATATAGTCATAAGGAGACAGTAGGTTCTTGCATACCTAAACTGCTATTATCTGGATCAGTGGGTGAAAATCTGTTATCATAATGAAAGACAGTCAACTGATTTTTCTCTTTCTCACATCTCCCCCACCCACCACACACACACACACCTACCAACACATACAGAGCAAGAAATGTGGTTTATCTAAAATTCTTTACACAATTAAAAATTTTACTTTTTAAAATCTACAACCATAATCAGTAAAGAGAAAATGTTTTTTAGCAATTACTATTTACTAAATAAGTACTGGTTCTAAGCAATTGCTAACCGTCACCAGATTATAATATTGTTAAAATTATGATATCTCCCTTATACATGTAAAAGTATTTTGTCATAAAGGGATCATATAGGGATGATCCCTGATCATATAGAGATACAAAGTCAATATTCTTATTTAATTTTTTTTTAAGCAGCTGGTAAGCATCATTACTCCCTTCCTGTAAATTCCAAGAATTTACTCAGAAGCAGATCAGAAACAGGAAATAGCACCCAGTCATCCTGTCCTGTGATCAACCGCATTTTTTAAAAGCAAGAGCTACTGTGTGAAAGTTGAGGCTATTATAGAAATGCATCATATCTATAAATTAGTGGTTCCAAACCAGGGGCAACTTTAGCCACCTTGAGACTCTTCTGGTAATGTCCTACTATTTGCAAGTGAGCTGTGTGACACAAGCAAGTTACCAGAGTTCTCTGAGGTCCAGCTGTCTCAGCTGCCAAACAGAGTAATTTACCTAATAGGGTTTTCTTTGTGAAGATTAACTAAAGTCACACATGTATACAGGACAGTAGCTGGCATTCAAAAATGTAGTAAGGTCTTAATATTATCATGCAAAAATCACTCCAAAAGGAAATGGTATTCAAGCTGCCAGTTTTCAAGCAATAGTACTCTTATATATTAAAGGTTTTCTTTACAGTAAAAACTACTCATGTTGGACAGACTGGGGTGGAATTCTAATTTAATTACCATCTTTTTGGCTTTAGTATTCTCACTTAAAAGAGGGGCAAGAATAATACATTCAAAGGGTTTTGGAAAAGATCAGAGATAGTTTACGTACAAGTCTTAGCAGTTACTGGCATATTAGTGATCCCAGGTAGTAACTATTGTGAGTTACTAAAAGGATTAAGTTTTATATTAATAATATCACTGCTACTCTAAAATTCATTTCTTATATCGACATTAGTTATGTAATGCTTTTCCTCAGAGCCATTATATTACTAAAGTAAAGAAAGAGTATGTAGAATATGCTATGAAAACAAGGAAGTATTTAGATGTAATGGAAAATATACTGTTTAAAAAATAGTCCCCGTGCTCCAAATGTAGTGCTTCAAAGGAGGCAGACACAGACTGCATGGGCAGGCGCGAGGGCCCTGGGTCAGAAAACGCTCTGTAAAGAAGGAAAGCCCAAGAAGAGCTCTGCAGGCTGGCGAGGACCCTGAGGGTCACTGTGCAGCAGGGTGGGAAGTGGAGGGCTGCACCACTGCAGCCAGGGCAGCCAGGCAGAAAGTCACGGGGAGGGGAGAGCTCAGGGGGGCGAGCCAGCTGTGGGCTGCACCTCAGGATGCTTGCAGAGACCTGGCTGTCATTTCTTTAAGAGACTGCGATGATGGAAACAAAAGAATACTTAAGCCAAAATTAAAAGAAGCATGAAGAATGTTTTAGTAGAGCACTCAGAGTTCTAGCGACAAGACTCTATAATCCGTTACCTTGGTTCCCAGATGACTGGTCAGCCTTCAAGGAGCTTAATGTGTGCTACTAGAGCTCAAAACACTGGCTGTTTCATGATCTATTCGTGTACTTGACCCCTAGAAATTAAGCAAATTATAGACAGTATAATTTAGATTATAGATAAATATAGCTAGCTTCATGCTAAGATACTCCAAATGAACTGTCTTTAGGGTAAATAGCTAAATATACCATTAAAGTGTGAACATTTATAACTGCTCAAAATGAGTATTTTTATCTATAAACTTGAGTAGAATTTTAGAAAGACTGAAGGAGGAAAAAAAAAAAAACTGTTGTAAAAGACAAAGTACAATGTAGAAGAAACCAAACACTGAAGACATTCTAAGAGTAATATTCTTTCCCAAATCAAAAGGCATGAAACCATATTCAGCTAAATATACACTGGCTGGAAGAAAGCCCCATTGAGTGATGAAATGCTTCCCAAGGCCCACTAGACTTCACACTCCAGGATGTCTGGCTCTAGGTGAGTGACCACACCATCGTGGTCATCTGGGTCATGAAGGTCTTTTTTGTGCACTTCTTCTGTGTATTCTTGCCACCTCTTCTTAGCATCTTCTGCTTGTTATGTCCATACCATTTCTGTCCTTTCTTGGTGCAATGCTAGTCTGTAGGAATGTAAGTGAGTAAGACACCCCCACCCTCGCTGCATATGGAGCCTGGACAGGTTGCTCAACATGTAAACACACAGTGCCGTGACGAGCGCAGGTGTGCAGACAGGAGTGGCGGGCACTCAGCTCGGGATTGTAGAGTAAAGGGCTGTCTGACTGTGAACGACAGAGAGGTGTCTCCTTAAAAAAGAGGAGGGTCAGCCACACAGCAGCTCAGATGAGGCAGAGGCCCTAAGCACAGGTCACAAAGAATGTGTACGTGTGTGTGTGCCTGTGAGAGAGAGAGAGAGAGAGAGAGAGAGAGAGAGACACAGAGAAACTGACTCACTTGGAGATTAAGAGCTTCTTCTGATTGCAATAAGGAGGATGGAGTTGAGGGACCAAGACTCAAGATAAAGAGAGCAGGTGGGAGACTTTTAAGGAAATTTTGGCAAAGGGCTGCTTTTGATCTACAGGAGGAAATGAATGACTCCTTATGCTGAAGCAAGCATACTGTCTTTAAGGATATCTAAATACTTTGACTGTTTCTGGTAGTGAGGATGTAACACAACCCGTAAGGAGCCTTGTCTTCTAGAATTCACCACCTTGTGAACTACTCCTGTGGTTAAGTGTAGGCCAGATTTTGTGTAAGGCTTTTAGCGAACAGACTGCTATAGATATGATGAGAAGTCACTTTCAAGATAAGTTTACAAAAACTGTGGCTTCCATCCTGGACACCCTCTCTTGTTCTTCTCTGAGGGATTGCCAGATACTACACTATGAACTGCTCTTTGCAGAGGCCTTGGTGGCAAGAAATGATACCACTGGCCGACAGCCTGGACATCTCAGGCCTGCTAACAGTCATATGGTGAGTTTAGAAGCAGATCCTCCCATCATCAAATCTTGAAATGACTGTGGCCCCAGCCAACATGGCGACTGCAGCCTATGAGAGACCCTGAACCAGAGGCACTCAGCTAAGCTGCACCAGGATTCCTGACCTACAAAGACAATAAATGGTTGCTGATTTAAGCTGCTAAATTTGTCAGGCAGCAATAGATAACTAACATATTGTTTGAAACAGAAGAGAAACAAGAGGTTACATTACAAAGCAAGGAAAAACCCATGTCTACGATGAAACATGCTCTGACATTCATTTCAGTGTAGACATCAATCACCTTTAAGCTTCAGACTTAGTATCTTTCTATATAGATTCTTGATTTTGGGACACTCTCCACTCTGCTCTCCCAAACTCTCTAGCTAGAAACCTAGATGGATTTATTATAAGGAGATTCCAAGAGAACATTCCCATACCCATACTACCTATAAGCCAGAACTTGAGTCTTGAGAATCTTTCCTGGGCCTTTTTATTATGATTAAGTCTGCACCAACATCCTTCAGAGGGACCAGAGAAGCAGTAACCTGTAAGAAATGGTTATCGTTGTTCGGTCGCTAAGCCAAGTCTGACTCTCTGTGACCCCATGGACTGCAGCATGCCAAGCTGTCCTTCACTATCTCCTGGAGTTTACTCAAACTCATGTCCTTTGAGTTGGTGATGCCATCCAACAATCTCATCCTCCTTTGCCCCCTTCTCCTCTTGCGCTCAATCTTTCCCAGCATCAGGGTCTTTTTCAATGACTTGCCTCTTTGCATCAGGTGGCCAAAGTATTGGAGCTTCCGGATCAGTTCTTCCAATGAATATTCAGGGTTGATTTCATTTACTATTGACTGGTTTGATCTCCCTGTAGTCCATGGGACTCTCAAGAGTCCTCTCCAACACCACAGTTCAAAAGCATCAATTCTTCACTGCTCAGCCTTCTTTACAGTCCAAATCTCTCATCCGTATATGACTACTAGAAAAACCATAGCTTTGACTATATGAACCTTTGTCAGCAAAGTGACGCCTCTGCTTTTTAATATGCTGTCTAGGTTGGTCATAGCTTTTCACCCAAGGAGCAAGTGTCTTTTAATTTCATGGCTGCAGTCACCATTCGCAGTGATTCTGGAACCCAAGAAAATAACATCTGCCACTGTTCCCACTTTTCCCATCGACTTGCCATGAAATGATAAGACAGGATGCCATGATCTTCATTCTTTGAATGTTGAATTTTTTTTTTTTTTTAATATTATTTTATTAGTTGGAGGCCAATCACTTTACAACATTTCAGTGGGTTTTGTCATACATTGACATGAATCAGCCATATAGTTACATGTATTCCCCATCCCGATCCCCCCTCCCACCTCCCTCCCCACCCGACTCCTCAGGGTCCTCCCAGTGCACCAGGCCCGAGCACCTGACTCATGTATCCCACCTGGGCTGGTGGTCCGTTTCACCATAGATAATATACATGCTGTTCTTTCAAAAAATTTTAAGCCAGCCTTTTCACTCTCCTCTTTCACCCTCATCAAGCGGTTCTTTAGTTCCTCTTCACTTTCAGCCATTAGAGTGGTATCATCTGCATATCTGAGGTTGCTGATATTCCTTCCAACAATCCTGATTCCAGCTTGTGAGTCTCCTAGCCTGGCATTTCTCATGATGTACTCTGCATATAAGTTAAATAAGCAGGGTGACAATATACAGCCTTGATGTTCTCCTTTCTAGATTTTTAACCAGTCTGTTGTTTCATGTCTGGTTCTAACTGTTGCTTCTGACCTGCATCTCCTTTTCAACACACATTAGAATCAAGCACTTCTCTATCTTCTGGTCCTCCTTTATCCACCTTTCAATATCCACTGCCATCAGAGGCACTCAAATGTGTGCCGAGGGGCCCAAGAAGGACTATGCCTGGCAGTTCAATCAGTACAGCTGGGACACAGTCAATTTCAACTACACTTGCTGGGTACAAATCCCTCTTCTATTATCTACTTGCTCACTTTAGGAAGGGACTCAAAAAACAGTATTTTTCTGAGAAAACAAAACAAAACAAAGTGACTCTAAGAAGTTCACCATAAAGGTAGCAACAGTCTCCAACTCTCTGTGAAACTGTGTAAGAGGGAGAAGAAGCAAAAGAAGCAAGCACCCTCCTCACCTTGCCTTTTTTCATACAGATGGTACACGGAAGTGGCCCAACAGTAGATGAGAAGTTTCTCTTTATTAAAGTACTACAGCTAATTCTACAACCCTTAGTGAATTAATAAAGGTAGACATTAAGTATAAATGCTGTGAATATCACAAAAAGATGTTATGTGCTTTCTGGTGGAAGACCACTATGCTACCTATGAAAGTCTCAGGCATAGAATGAGGGCCTGAGACCAAATCTGATCACATTGCTAGACCCAACACCAATTTACAGGGAATACAGAAGACAGAGAGAAAGATCAAACTTCACCATGCAGATGTTCCTAGCAAAATTCAGACTATGGAAAACTTGAGAAGACAAATAACTTTGGTTATTCAATAAATATACAGCAAAAATCTAAGAGACAAAGAAGAAATCTATAGATTAAAAGAAACTTCAAAGACACACTAACCAATCTCTGTGCATGAACTTTATCTGGCCCTTGTGTCAAATAAATTTAAAAATTATGACATTTACGAAGCAACTGCAAATTTGAAATCTGATGCTACCGAGGAACTACTGTTAGTTTCTTTGGGAGTGTAATAATGGCATAATAGTTATGTATTCTAGGTGTCCTCTGGCTGCAGGACTGCTTTAGCAATTCTGGGCCTTTTGTAGTTCCATAGAAATTTTAGTATTATTTGTTCTAGTTCTGTGAAAAATGTCATAGGCATCTTGACAGGAATTGCATTAAATCTGCAGAGTGCTTTGGGACTTCGGACAATACTACCAAGCTACAGTAATCAAAACAGCATGGCATTTGTACAGAAACATGACAGATAGACACACAGACCAAAAGAACAGGATAGAGAACCCAGAAGTAAACCCACATACCTACAGTCAGTTAATCCTTGACAAAGGAGATAAGAACACACAACGGAGAAGAGACGGTCTTTTCAGCCAGTGACACTAGGAAAGCTGGACAGCTACATGTAAATCAGTGAAGTCAGCACACACCCTCACACCATAAACAAACAAGCCCCCAAAATCCCTCAAATTGTTTTAAAGACATAAGTATAAGACATGATACCATAAAACTTCTGGAAGAAAACATAGGCAAAATAGTCTCATAGTCTCAAATTATAGCAATATTTTCTTAGATCAGTCTCCCAAGGGAAAACAAATAAAAGCAAAAATAAATAAACGGGACCTAGTCAAACTTAAAAGATTTTTTTCCAGTAAAGAAAACTATCAACAAAACAGAAACACAGCCTACAGACTGGGAGAAAATATTTGATTGACAGTCAATATCCAAAATGTACAAACAGCTCATACAACTCAGTATCAAAAAAATAAAAATAAAAAATAAAAGCAACAAAAATCAAAGGATGGACAGAAGACCTAAACAGACATTCCTTCAAAAGGCATACAGATAGCCAACAAATCATGAAAAGATGCTCAACATCACTGATTACTGAGAAATTCAAATTAAAAATGGCCACCATCAAAGCAAAAAGTCTGGAGAGCATGTGGAGAAAAGGAAATCCTTCTACACTGTTCGTGGGAATATAAATTGGTACAGCCACAATGAAAACCGGTATGGAGGTTTCTTAAAAAACTAAAAATAGAGTTACCACATGATCCAGCAATCTCACTCCTGGGCATAAATCCAAAAAGGATGAAAACTCTAATCTGAAAAGATAAATGCACCCAAATGTTCACAGCAACACTATTTATATTAACCAAGACATGGAAAGAACCCAAGTACCCATCAACAGATGATGGTTTTAAGAAGATACAATGGTTTAAGAAGTCACAAAAAAGAATGAAATACTGCCACTTGCAGCACCATGGATGGAGCTAGAGAATGCCATACTAAGTGAGGGAGTCAGACAAAGACAGACATTATATGAGATCACTTATATGTACAGTCTAAAAAATAATACAACTATATCTACACACAAAACAGAAATAGACTCACAGACACAGAAAACAAACTTACGGTTACCACAGATGACAGAGAAGGACAAATTAAAGGTATGGGATCAACAGATATAAATAATCCAAAAAATATGTATATGTTACTGAATCACTTTGCTGTAGAGCTAAAACTAACACAATAATGTAAATCAACTGTATTTTCAATTTAAAAGAAAGTATTCTTAGACACAGAAAACAAACTTATAGTTATTAAAGGGGAAATGGGAGGAGGGATAAATTAGGAGTATGGGATTAACAGATACATACACTTTGATATATATAAAATAAACAAGGATTTACTTTATAGTATGTGCATGTGTGCATGCTAAGTCGCTTCAGTCACATCCAACTCTTTGTGACCCTATGGACCATAGCCCGCCAGGCTCCTCTGTCCGTGGGATTCTCTAAGCAACAACACTGAAGTGGGTTGCCATGCCCTCGAGATCTACCCAACCCAGGGATCAAACCCGCAGCTCTTTTGTCTCCTGCACTGGCAGGCAAGTTCTTTACCACTAGCACCACCTGGGAAGCCCTAGGGAATTTTATTCAATATCTTGTAATAACCTAAAATGGAAAAGAATTGGAAAAATACAATATAACTGAATCACTTTGCTGTATACCTGAAACTAACAATGTTAGGAATCAACTACATTTCAATTAAAAAAATGTTATATTCTGCAAATACACAGTGAAGTATTTAATATTTAAGCAAAAAATGATGATGTCTGGGATCTTTTCCAAAAATAAAATCAGAGGACAAAGTATATAGGGTACCTGCAGATTACTCTATTACTCTGTTTGCCTCTGTATATATTTGAAATTTTCCATAATAACAGGCTTAAAAACATATTATTGGCAGTGGAAAAGGTTCTCCTACCATTTCATCTCTTTCCCAGTCTTGTTTGAACTTCATCACTACTTACCGGTTGTCTCACTAGAGATCTGGTTCTAAACATTAAATGGAAAAGCTGAGATCGATTCATAAATGAATTACACATAAAGTTATATACTAAGCAAGTAGGGATCTAGCCCATATAATTTATTTCTAGCTTTCTCTTTTCATTTAACATTCAAGGGAGATTAATCACAGATCAAAAATCCCTCTTTCTAGAAGGGATGTTAGTTATCCCTTCCAACCTACATATATTCATTGCTATTATCTACTATTTATTTATCAGGGACTGTGGGGATATAAAAATGAATAAAACTGGAAAGAATCTTTGTCTTTCTGGAGCTTACAATTTAGTAGGGAGAACAGAAATAACCACATAAATAAATATAAAACTGCAAATGTGGTCTTCAAGGTGAGAAGAACAAGCGAGGACAGCCTGTAATGGGATGTGAACAGTTCAAGCCTCTTGAGAGAAATCACGCTAAAGTTCAGACACACACAAACTGCTGTTAACTGAGTGAAGTGGGATGAGAAGGCACAAGAGGGAACGGGCAGATGGTGTGCAGGCTGCAGCAGAGGAAGCCGTCAAGGGGAAGTCCTGAAGGGCCAGCGTGGCAGGCGTGCTGAGAGCAAAGGGTGACAGACCGCTGGCAAGTTTAGGCAGGAGCCAGGTTATACAGGTCGTAGTAAGGCTTGTCTTTTTCTGAGAATCAATGGATGCCAACAAAGGATTTTACCAAGAGGGTGATTTACTCGTGAAAGATCATTCTGGCAGAGTGGCTGTGGGCAGGAAACCAGGTGAGGTACAATGAACTTCCTTCCCCAAGGGCACTAGGGCAGGAGCTTGATGGATCATATTACTGTGATTCTGAGAAAGTCAAAGAGATTATTTTCAGTTTTGTTAGTGTCAACTGTTTTGTCTCTGGAGCAAATAACAAAAGAAATGAACAAACCCCAAGAGTCTGACAGGTAAAGGGATTTTGGCATAACTGGATCACAGTCTCACAGACACACCTCTTATCTACATTAAGATCTGGACGTAGCTGTAGCGTCATTAATGTGATTTTGGTTTTTGTCTTGTAAGTTTGTTATGATTTTATCGCACACTAAAGTCTTACATTTTTAAATGAAGCCTATGGTTCTTTTATGGTTTCCTACTCACTTCATGATTATAAAAACTCTATGCTCATTTCCTTAACTTTTAATATTTCTAACAGTTTTCACTTGGGGGACTTCCCTGGTGATTCAGTGATTAAGAATCTGCATTCTAATGCAGGGGATGCGAGTTTGACCCCTGGTCTGGGAACTAAGATCCCACATACTGCAAGGCAACTAAGTCCGAGGGCCACGACTTCTGGGCCTGCACGGCGTAACAGGAGATCCCGCATGCCGCAGGGAAGAAGATCTCACATGCCACGACTAAGACACAACATAGGTAAGTAAGTAAACTGTTTTTTAAAGTTTTCATCTTTGACATTAAATCTAATATATTCAGAGTTAAATTCTGATATAAGAAATGAGATAAGAATTCAATTAAAAAAATAAATATTGAGCTTATTGGCTAGGTGAGGCTTTAAAGGATATAATAATTGAAATATGACCCCAAAGTATTAATAGTGGGTCTTAATCCTAAAGCAAAAAAAAAAAGATTTTTGTCAAGAAGACAGAACTTCTTTCTACATATGTGTAGGAACACATGATAATCCCAGAGAACTCCCTAAGTAGTAGACAAAGAACCCAAATGTACTATTGGAATATAATTTTTTTTGCCCTAATTTACCATCTGTAGAGTATTATCCAGTACAATGTGGACCAGTAATATTAAAATGAAGTATATTTTTGTTTAAATGTGGTAAATTTAAATATTTAAATTAAGTATGAGACATTTTAAGCTTTAAATTTTAATGAACTAATAGAACAAATAAATAGTATCATTAAAAGTAATCTATAGGCACTAAAGGAATATTTTATATCAACAGTAAGAAAATTTCCTTAAAATCAACTTAGTTGAAACTGTATTTTAAAAAATCTTTCATTTAAAACATAAAATATTGCTTGAAAAAATGTGGAGAATACAGAACACTCCAAAGAAAAATACTCATTAGGATACATTCCAATCAAACTCTAATAGAAAACTGATGGCAGCACAACAAGATAATGTTCTACATTTTAAAAAATTGTCTTCCATAATTTTCCTAAAGATGATAATAGTAAATATGACTAGGGTATTTATTTACTTTTATTTTAATGGGCATTAGAATTGTTTATTTAAATGCTAGGTTTCTATAATCCTGGAATACAACTGAAGATGAAAATATTAACTCTTTATGATTTTTTTAAAAAACACAAAAATATCTTAGAATGCCACAGAGAAAGAGCAAATCTATTCAATGCAAGCAGTAATAACTAGGTCAAATCACATATGACCAAAATGCAGCTTAGTATTTATTTTTCAAAGAAACTCTACTCACATTAATCATTTTAGGCTAAAACAGAGACACATACTTTAGAGCTATAAAATATACTTGGAAATTTGAAAGCTTCATAGTTAAATATAATAAAGAAAAATGACATAGCATTTTAGTACTGAATTCTTCTGGAGATATCCATTTAGGAAGGAAACAGGTCATGTGAGAATCATCTCACTCAGTATTTCTTTTAAAATATTTAAATAGTTAACTAGAAAAGAAATTAATAAAATAATCTATTTACCTGACTGCTACCCGCAGTTGCCATGTTGATTTCTGCCACTCCTTGACCATCATTCTGCCGTTCGGCTTCATGTGAGCCAGCTTCATGCTTGCTCTGAGATGACCTCTGTTAATATGGAGTTAACATCAATACATACAAAAACGGTGCATGCTTTCTCAGCCCACAGCTTTCCTTCTTTCTTGCTCTAAAGCTCTGAAGGCCTCAATGACACAGGTTCACAAAAGCACGGAGCTGCACTCCATAGCCTCCAGCGGGCTGTCAGCTGCCTGTCTCGGTCACAGCAAAGTGAAGTGTGTCCCTCGAACACTAGGGCTGCACAAGACAAAGGGTTTTCTGAGACCCACAGAAACACCATCCTCCACCAGCTGTGCTCACATCACTATCGGGGACATAACCCAACTAGAGCAAATAACTGTCTTTTCCGCAAGGTCACATGGTTCTGGTATTTAATAGAGCTGCAAATATAGCAGTTACTATAGCTTATAAATACCTTCTATGTAAGTATATTTATACTTACACACACATATATTTTTATATACATCTGCTAATAAAAGTAATATGAAACCAACAGATAAGCTCTTAGATTCTAATATGAATAAAACCAAAACCTTTTCTAATGTAACCACCATCTGTTAGGTAAAGTGAAAGGGCAAGATTATATCCAGTAAAAGCAGTAATTTCAAGACAGATTATATCTAGTACAAAGCAGTCACTTTGAAAACTATCACCACAGAATCAAAGAAAGAAAATAATCAAGTATCTTTTATAGAAACAATTACCAGTGTGCCTCCTCTAGGAACATTATAGGCAAAATTAAAAATTACACATTAAAAATTGTGACATAATAATGGAAAACTATGTTACAAAATGGCTTCCACTGGAATTTATTTAAACATAAAGCTTTCCTAGACCATTTAAAATGTGACTTTAAAATAATTTACATATACTATTTCCATCAATAAACAAGTGTAAGTTATACATAGGCAAAAGAGAAGTAGTCCCAATAATTCAGAAACAAGAAAAAACAGTACCTTGGGAAAGTGATACCATAAAATTCAACAAAATCATCTAAAGCAGAGAATACAAAGTCAGTGAAGAGAAAAAATGAATCAACGAGCACTAAATCTACAAAGATTTGACACTGACATCACTGAAGATGTCAATATAAAAGTAATTATTGAGTATGTGCTATGTCAGTTACTTGCAATAGGGCTGGAGAACACAGTACTGACAAACCCAGGCATCGTTCAACGCACTCTTCCAGATTTAGTCTAGTCAGGGATGCTATCAAATAATGAAAGAAACAACAGTAAAGTTAAACACTTCGACAAGCACTCTGAAAAAAGAGCACAAGTTGCTTATAAGGATATATAACAGAGGGACATCAGACATTGTGGGAGTCGGGGGAAGTGCTCTCTTAGGAAGTATTGTTTGGACTGAGATCTAAAATATAAACAGGAGTTCTAGGAAACGGGATATGGCAGAGGATGAAGGAAACAGAGACCACATGCAAAAATTTAGGGAAATAGAGACCATATGCAAAGGAGCTGTGATGGGAGAAACGTGGTTTGCTCTAGGATATCAAAGAATTACAGTGTGAAGAGTAGAACAGAGAGATGGTTAAAAAAAGGAACTTAATGATTTTGTTGAATTTTAGTGTGATTCTCAGATGGCACTCATGCCCCCACATAACCAATACTCTAAAGGAAAAAGGTGCATGTATTCTGATCGTTTAAACTCAAATTTTGAATGGTCTAAGAAGATGGGAAACACAAGAGATCAACTTGCAGACTAAATATTAAAGTAAGTGGGAGATGACAGTCCTTTACACCCAGGGAAGCACTGATGCTTGGAGACAGAGGTCAACCTGAAGGACTGCATGACAGACTGGATACAGTGAGTGGAAGAAGAGATCTGGGGTCACAAACTACTCTTCTGTTTCTTAGCTCACACAGCTGAATAATGGTGGTACCATTCATGGAGACAGATAATACTAAAGGAGAAGGAGGATTTGGAGGATGTGGGGGTCACAAGGAGGACTTAGGAGGAGACCATCATTAGTTGTGCTTTGGTTACGTTGGATTTAAAATGCCTTTAAGACAATTCACCCACTTTAAGTGTACAACTCAATGACATTGAATAAACTTACCAAGAATCACTATATTTCAGTTTTAGACCATTTTCATCATTCTAAAAAGATCCTTCATGCTCATTTATAGGTAATCCCCATTCCCACTCACAGCTCCAAGTAACTATGACTCTGCTCTGTAAACTCGTCTTTTCTGTACGTTTATTGTAAATGGAATATACGGACTTACATGTCTAGCTACTTTTACTCAGTATAATGTTTTTGAGGTTCACCTCAGTTATAGTGTGTGTCAACAATTTGTTCCTTTTAATTGCCGAGTAGTATTACATTGTAACGGTATACATTTTATTTATTGATTTACCAGTTGATACACTTTTGCATTTTTCTACTTTTGGGCTACTGTGAATAATACTTCCATGAATATTCAAATTAAAGTCTCTGTGTGGACATATGTGCTCATTTCTCTTAGATAGCTAGAAGTGGAATTGCTGGGTCATATGGTAACTATACCTTTAATACTTTAGATAACTGCCAAACTTTTCCAAGTGGCTGAACCATTTTACATTCCCATCAGCAACATATGACAGCTTCTATTTATCCACATCCGTACCAATGCTTATTGTTTTCCTCATGATTACAGCCATCCTAGTGAGTATAGAGTGATATAGCATTGTGGTTTTAACTTGACTTCCTTAACATCCAATGATGTCGAGCCTATTTTCATGTGCTTATTAGCCATTCCTATGAATTTTTCTGGTGAAATGTGTATTCAAATCTTTAGCCCATTTGTAAGTTGGGTTGTCTCTTTATTAATGAGTTATAAGAGTACTCTGCATGGGATTTTAAAAACTATTTCTCATTGGCTATTTTCTAGAGACTATTAAATCATGCCACAATTTTCCTTATAGCTCCCATCTTTTGGGGCCCCTCCCCCCCAAATGGTATACAGTTGTCAGTAAATAACCTATAGAATACAAAAGAAAGTGGTAGGACTGGTTGCCTCATGTACCCTCTTGGAACTTCTGAGATTTGAATCAAGTGCAATAGTTATATCATCTGAGTTATATCCTGCATCTAGATCTTAAACCAGAATTGTTAGCAGGTAGGGCAAAGATAGTGTTATAAGATGCTTCATGGTGGAGAAATTATTTGGCAGACATCTTTTCTTCTCAGTACTGTATGTGAACTAATTTATGAGTATCTGATCCCCAGTTTTCTCCATTTTCTAGCTTCTCCTTCTGATAGTAATAAAGAAACAGCAAACAGTAAAATTAAAAACCTTTCTTTCTTAAATAAGACATGATACCTTCTTTTAGTTTATATTCACTGAATAAATGTAACGACTTAAGGCTATGAAAAATATGGCCATTTTTATAACAAAAAGAAACAAGAATAGACTAGGTTATGGTGGTAGACAGTTGGTCCCAAATCCAATGATATAAATGAAATCTTGAACAGATAAAAAAACACAAACAAGCCCCCAACCTGCAATAAACTTATAATTGTACTGATAATGAGAACTATTATTAACAAATGACAATTTTTCTTAGGAATTTCTAGAGGCCAGAATGTTGGTAACGTTTGGAAATGTACTGACAGTGAGTATATTATACCAGGCAAATGATGACTAAAAGAAGCCCCGTGCAGCAATACTAACAGCAAAGAAGGCTATTTAACACACATGAAAGAGTCAATCAAGTAGAAAAAATAAGTGTAAATATTGATTTAGAAATTAAAAAAAAAAACAACCCTGTTGATGCAGCCAAACAGTAAAAATCATAATACAAGAAAGATGGTGAATAAAAGCTGACTATAACTAAAGAAGCTAGAAAAACAACAGCAAACACTCAAAGCAGAAAAAATATATATAAAAAGAAAATATAAATGCAGTGCTGCTCAATAAAAAACAAAAGTTGCCTCTCTAAAAACAGTTTTAAAAATAGAGTATAGTAATTTTGATCAAGGGGAAAAAAAAACAAAACACCACAGATAAACTACCCTGGAAACCCAAAGGGGCCATAATAACCAGAATGCCACATACAGCAATGCCAATGACATTGAAAAAGGAGTAAAGAGATAGTTTTGTTTTATTTTGGAAAGAAAAAAACAGTACTGAAGAGTTAATATTGCAAAAAGGACACAGTCTGTATATTACAAATATTTGGTTCATACTGACTTAAAACATCCAGATTAAACTACTTTTAGCAATATGACTATTACACTGAACTTGACTACTTAGCAAGTACATGTTTCTACATATTTCAAATTCAAATGTACTGAAGCCAAAGCTTCTAAGAGATTTAAAAAGCAAGGCATGCATGACCAGAGTCTTAAAAGACACTGTTTTCAAAATTATACTTTTTGACATTAGAATTAGTTGTCTTCTCTGTGTGTAAATGGGCTTGCACTAAGTTTCTGCCTCCAAACAGAACTGTTCATTATCCGGTCAGATTCTCAGGGCTGGCAGTAAGTGCTGTTGCTGTGGTTTACTTGCCAAGTCATGTCCGACTCTTTTGCAACCCCATGGACGGTAGTCCACCAGGTGTCTCTTTCTACTGGATTTACTAGGGAAGACTACTGGGGTGGGTTGCCATTTCGTTCTCCAGGGAATCTTCCCGACCCAGTGATAGAACCTGCGTCTCCTGGGCTGGCAGGCGGATTCTTTACCATCGAGCTACTTGGGAAGCATGCTGGTGATGAAAGGACACGTCAGATTTGTTTCGCATACAAAAGTTTTCTCTCACTCTAAAAGCTGTGCAGCTACTATAAAAACATTACAAAACTGGCCAAACTAAGAAAACAAGGAGGTATTAGCAGTGGTTACCTGCCTTTTCATATTATTTCTGAAAGACTGTTTGTGCATATTAAAAAATGGGATCAAAGTGTACATACTATTTTGTATCTCATAAACATTTTAAAATATCAACAAGCACTTCATCATGTTTTTAGTAATTACAGTTAGAAAAAAGCACTAGGTTGATATTTCATTCTTTGCATTCTCTTCTTTTTTCCTGTATGATCTGGAATGTGAGTCTCAATCTGGCTGCATATTAGAAACTTTGCATTGGTATATCCCCAAATACTGAGCCAATTTTTCCTAGCAACAATTCTGTATTGTTCAATGAGGACTTTTATTCAACACTTTTTGCTCTTATTGCAGAGAGACAGGTCATCCTGTAGTTGACTTAAGAAGAAATACTTTATTTTCTCTGAGCCTCCCACATGCTATTTTTCCTTATTCAGCAATAGTTCATTTAAGTTCCATGTAGGTTTTCTTTTTATTTACCCATAAACAAAGTGACAAGTGCCCAAATTCAGGGGCTATAAACAGATAGCTGAAGGGATGGTTTTTTATACCCCATCCTTCTGTGTAGTGATCAAAACCAAATTTCAGCTGAAGAGCTGACAAATATGGTTTTAACCCCCTTTTTAATCCTCATTTCCAGAAGTACCTAGTGTAACCAACTCTGGAAACTTTCAGGACTCCACAGTGTAAAATGAGTTGCTTTGTGACCTCCTACTGCTCACTCTGGGGTCAGCTCTCTACCATAATCTAGAAGAATTATTTGTTTATCTGCTTTGCAGTTCTCCAAATTTTATTGTCACCTTCCCTGGTATTTGTGCTTTTTCATTTTACCCTTTTACTGTCATTTTAATGAAGTTTGTAAAGTAAGCACAGATAAATGTATATGATCAACTTTTACTATGGATTACACAAGGAGATAGCTTATTTACAAACTGTTAGTAGCCAAATTATATGTAAACAGATAACTGAAGTAAGGTATCTATTTATGGCTCTATAAGCTTTAATTGCATAAAAGTTATGAAGAAATCATACTAGTATAGATTTTTGAAATCTATACTTAATTTAATGAAAAAGCTTATCAAGTGTCTCAATTCTCTAGAGCATCTATTTCAATGACGCCATGCTAATTATACATATTTTCTTTTCTTAGAACAACCACCTATCATTATAACTACAAACAAAAGAGACAATTCACTAACCTTCAGTTGCTTGGGACTGTAAAAGCTGTCGTATACGAAGTATGTCCTTTTCTATTTGTTGAATTCTGGTTATTCTTCGCTAAAATAAAATAAGTAACCAAGTTAGATCTATTTTTATTAAAAAAAAACATTAGTTTTTAATATTAATTTAACATTAACCATTCTATGGTTACCATTTAAAAGTAGGATTATATCAAATCATTCTTTTTTCTATGCCAAGTCATTCTTATGTGAGAATTAGATACATATACATATACATATTCATATACTGAGGACATCAGTGCATCAGTTCAACTTTTTAACATATCTAACTTTATAAAACAGATCCCTAAATTTAGGAAAACTGCACAAATGCAAGTTATGTATCTACTTGGACCATAAAGAAAGGTGAGGGCTGAAGAACTGATGCTTCTGAACTGTGGTGTTGGAGAAGACTCTTGAGAGTCCAGTGGACCGCAAGGAGATCCAACCAGCCCATCCTAAAGTCCTGAATATTCACTGGAAGGACTAATGCTGAAACTGAAGCTCCAATACTGTGGCCACCTGATGCGAAGAGCCAACTCACTGGAAAAGATCTTGATGCTGAGAAACATTGAAGGCAGAAGGAGAAGGGGACAACAGAGGATAAGATGGTTAGATGGTATCATGGATTTCAATGGACATGAGTTTGAGCAAACTCAGGGAGACAGTGAAGGACAGGAAAGCCTGGCAATGCTGCAGTTCACAGAGTAGCAAAGACCTGGACATGACTGAGCAACTGAACAACACATGATACATAACAGTGTGAAACTGCTATATAAAAGCTGTTCTCAAAAACTTTCAAAAAGAAAATTACATCTGAATTTAAACTTTTATATTAATTCAGATGTCAGTACAGTATAATGAGTTTATGTAAAGTATGGCATCCTGTAAAGAGAAAGAGCATCTGAGTTTTTTTTAAGAAGCACCAGTACGTAAACAATAAGAACAATCTTCCCTAAAGTTATTCCTATTACAGGTCAGCAGTACCTTTCAGAGTTAGCTTTCCCAAATACTTCAGCTAAACATTACTCCAAACACTAAAGATCACAATGATGGTAGGAGTTATTGCTTCCCCCATATACTGAGATCTTCAAGTGAACACAAAGCAGTAACTACAGATCAAACAATGTGGAAGTGAAAAATGTGGGAAATGTTTTAAAAATAAGTACTGCCAATATTTTATCATCAACTGCCAGAATTCCATAGTTGACACTGTAACATTGGTATAAGAAACTCTATTGTAAGAGTAATTGTTTCAATGAGGAAAAAGTGTCAGAAAATAGATGGAGTGATTTGCAAACTTTTTATGATTATGCACCCATCAATGAAAGATTTTTGAGCATGTATACTTCAATAGATAATTAAAGTATTATAACGAATAGCTTTAAGTATATACAGCTAAAAAGCTTACATACAAAACTTACCCTTGAATCATACATAGTTTTGTTTAAATACAATGTCCTTATGATTTTATTGCCATAGTAGGAATCATTATTGTTGCTGTTTTTTGGAAAAGTTCAAAACAGATGTGCTCACCAAAAAAGAAAACTTCCTCTCTCAGTCCCTCAGTTGTATCACTACAACTATGCTAATTCTCTATCACAATTCTGAAAATAGTGAACTTAAGGTAAATAATCACACTCCTCTCTCACGCTAGTAAAGTAATGCTCAAAATTCTCCAAGCCAGGCTTCAGTAATACATAAACTGTGAACTTCCAGATGTTCCAGCTGGTTTCAGAAAAGGCAGAGGAACCAGAGATCAACCTGCCAACATCCGCTGGAACATCGAGAAAGCAAGAGAGTTCCAGAAAAACATCTATTTCTGCTTTATTGACTATGCCAAAACCTCTGACCGTGTGGATCACAAAAAACTGTGGAAAATTCTGAAACAGATGGTCACACCAGGCCACCTGACCCACCTCTTGAGAAACCTATATGTAGGTCAGGAAACAACAGTTAGAACTGAACATGGAACAACAGACTGGCTCCAAATAGGAAAAGGAGTACATCAAGGCTGTATATTGTCACTGTGCTTATTTAACTTATATGAAGAGTACATCATGAGAAATGCTGGGCTTGAAGAATCACAAGCGGGAATCCAGATTGCTGGGAGAAATATCAATAACCTCAGACACGGAGATGACACCACCCTTACGGCAGAAAGTGAAGAACTAAAGAGCCTCTTGATGAAAGTGGAAGAGGAGAGTGAAAAAGTTGGCTTAAAGCTCAACATTCAGAAAACTAAGATCATGGCATCTGGTCCCATTACTTCATGGCAAATAGATGGGGAAACAGTGAAAACAGTGGCTGACTTTATTTTCCTGGGCTCCAAAATCACTGCAGATGGTGATTGCAGCCATGAAATTAAAAGATGCTCACTCCTTGGAAGGAAAGTTATGACCAACCTAGATAGCATATTAAAAAGCAGAGACATTACTTTGTCAACAAAGGTCCGTCTAGTCAAGCTTATGGTTTTTCCAGTGGTCGTGTATGGATGTGAGAGTTGAACTGTGAAGAAAGCTGAGCACCGAAGAATTGATGCTTTTGAACTGTGGTACTGGAGCAGACTCGAGAGTCCCTTGGACTGCAAGGAGATCCAACCAGTCCATCCTAAAGGAGATCAGTCCTGAATATTCATTGAAGGACTGATGCTGAAGCTGAAACTCCAATACTTTTGCCACCTCATGCGAAGAGTTGACTCACTGGAAAAGACCCTGATGTTGGGAGGAATTGGGGGCAGGAGGAGAAGGGGATGACAGAGGATGAGATGGCTGGATGGCATCACCGACTCGCTGGACATGAATGTGGGTAAACTCCAGGAGCTGGTGATGGACAGGAAGGCCTGGTGATCTGTGATTCATGGGGTCGCAAAGAGTTGGACATGACTGAGCGACTGAACTGAACTGAAGGTAAATAATATTTTCTATTTAAGACATTTTACCATGTCCAATTTTCACCATGAAAACATGCTGAAGAAGAAATACTTTTAGTAGCTCTCTAAAGATTCTGCAGAGATGAGTGATTACTTCTACATCAGACACCAAATACATCCTGGCATTACAGAAACAACAAAACTATCTACACTTATTAGTTTCATAATATTTCATTGTTTTCCTCTCTCTATATAACCAGCTCCCCCTCACCAATAAAGTCCCAAGTCAAAATTTTTAATATTTAGAGGGTGAAAACAGGAAAATATACCTAACATTCCTCTTCACAGAACTGTATTTCTGTATTGCTATTAGGTCACTAGACCCTGTAATCAAGTCTGCACCTTGATGACTGCTTCCACAATAACATTTGTGCTTTCGTTACTCAACATAAAATGGAAGAAGTCAGTAGCACTTCTTTCCATTCTCTGTATGACAATCTTGAATATTTATGAAATTAAATAAAATGCAACATGCTTAATTGTTCAGGCATATAGACATGGTATGACTTTTGAAAAACTGATATAAAAATTATTTAGTAATATAGTTTGATATATATATTGAAATACCATGTAGAATCAAACCCCATACTCGCCAGAGACACTCAGAGGGCTCAAACAAACTTTATGTGCACCAGGACCCAGAGACTCCACAGAGACGGAGACAGAACTGTGTTTGGGTGTCTCCTGTGAACATGTGGGTCAGCAGTGGACTGCTGCAGAGGCAGGGGCTCTGAGTACAGTAGACCTGAGTATGGCATAAGCTGTCTCAGAGGAGGTCACCATTAACCCAACATAGAGCTGCCAGAACTCACACAGGACTGGGGAAACAGACTCTGGG
Organism: Muntiacus reevesi; assembly: GCF_963930625.1. Taxonomy (NCBI): domain Eukaryota; kingdom Metazoa; phylum Chordata; class Mammalia; order Artiodactyla; family Cervidae; genus Muntiacus; species Muntiacus reevesi. The sequence continues at coordinate 272,093,542 of NC_089251.1, read as the reverse complement.
AGGGCACAAATAGAACCTCGTGTGCACTAGGACCCAGGAGAAAGGAGCAGTGACCCCACAAGAGACTGACCCAGACTTGCCCATGAGTGTCCAGGAGTCTCTGGCAGAGGCAGGGGTCGGCGGTGGCCTGCTGCAGGGTCAGGGGCACTGGATGTAGCAGTGCAGGCATGTGACCTTTTGAGGGAGGTCGCCATTATCTTCACTACCTCCACCATACTTTGGCCTCAGATAAATAACAGGGAGGGAACATAGCCCTGCCCTTCAACAGAGGATTGGATTAAAGGTTCACAGAGCATGGCCCCGCCAAACAGAACAAGACCCAGTTTCCCCCTCAGTCAGTCTCTCCCATCAGGAAGCTTCATAAGCCTCTTATCCTGATCCATCAGAGGGCAAACAGACTCAAAACCACAATCACAGAAAACTAACCAAACTGATCACATGGACCACAGCCTTGTCTAACTCAATCTAACTATGAGCATGCCTTGTAGGGTCAACCAAGATGGATGGGTCATGGTGGAGAGTTCTGACAAAACATGGCCCATTGGAGAAGGGAAAGGCAAACCACTTCACTATTCTTGCCTTGAGAACCCCAACAACAACATGAAAATGCAAAAAGACAGGGCACTGAAAGATGCACTCCCTGGGTTGGTAGGTGCCCACTATGCTCCTGGAAATAACTCCACAAAGACTGACGAGATGGAGCCAAGCAAAAACAACATTCAGTTGTGGATGTGATGGTGACGGAAGCAAAGTCCAATGCTGATAGAGCAATACTGCATAGGAATGCTAGGTCCATGAATCAAGGCAAACTGGAAGTGGTCAAACAGGAGATGGCAAGAGTGAACGTCAATATTTTAGGAATCAGCAAACTAAAATGGATTGGAATGGGTGAATTTCATTCAGATGACCATTATTACTACTGTGGGAAAGAATCCCTTAGAAGAAATGTCATAAGTCAACAAAAGCACTCGAAATGCTTGGGTGCAGTCTCAAAAATGACAGAATGATCTCTGTTCATTTCCAAGGCAAACCATTCAGTATCATGGTAATCCAAGCTTGTGCCCCGACCGGTAATGCTGAGGAAGCTGAAGTTGAATGGTTCTGTGAAGACCTACAAGACCTTCTAGAACTAACACCCAAAAAAAGATGTCCTTTTCATTACATGGGACTAGAATGCAAAGTAGGAAGTCAAGAAACACCTGGAGTAACAGGCAAACTTGCCTTGGAGTACAGAATGAAGCAGGGCAAAGGCTAATAGAGTTTTGCCAAGAGAACACACTGGTCATAGCAAACACCCTCTTCCAGTAACACAAGAGAAGACTCTACACATGGTTTTCACCAGACGGTCCACACTGAAATCAGACTAATTATATTCTTTGCATCCAAAGATGGAGAAGCTCTATAGAGTCAGCAAAAACAAGACCGGAAGCTGACTGTGGCTTAGATCATGAACTCCTTATTGCCAAATTCAGACTTAAACTGAAGAAAGTAGGGAAAAACTACCAGACCAATCAGATATGACCTAAATCAAATCCCTTATGACGATGCAGTGGAAGTGAGAAATAGATTCAAGAGATTAGATCTGATAGACAAGACTGCCTGAGGAACTATGGACGGAGGTTCGTGACATTATACAGGAGACAGGGAGCAAGACCATCCCCAAGAAAAAGAAATGCAAAAAGGCAAAATGGTTGTCTGAGAAGGCCTTACAAATAGCTGTGAAGAGAAGTGAAAGGCAAAGGAGAAAAGGAAAGATACACTCATTTGAATGCAGAGTTCCAATGAATAGCAAGGAGAGATAAGAAAGCCTTCCTTAGTGACCAATGCAAAGAAATAGAGGAAAACAACAGAAAGGGAAAGATGAGATTTCGTCAAGAAAATTAGAGATACCAAGGGAATATTTCATGCAAAGATGGGCACAATAAAGGACAGAAATGGTATGGACCAACAGAGGCAGAATGTATTAAGAAGAGGTGGCAAGAATACACAGAAGAACTGTACAAAAAGATCTTCACAAACCAGATGATCAAAATGATATGATCACTCACCTAGAGCAGACATCCTGGAATGCGAAGTCAAGTGGGCCCTAGGAAGCATCATTACGAACAAAGCTAGTGGAGGTGATGGAATTCCAGTTAAGCTATTTCAAATCCTCAAAGACGATGCTATGCAAGTGTTGCACTCAATATGGTAGCAAATTTGGAAAACTCAGCAATGACTGCAGGACTGGAAAGGGTCAGTTTTCATTCCAATCCCAAAGAAAGGCAATGCTGAAGAATGCTCAAACTACCACACAATTGCACTCATCTCACATGCTAGCAAGGTAATGCTCAAAATTCTCCAAACCAGACTTCAACAGTATGTGAACCATGAACTTCCAGATGTTCAAACTGGATTTAGAAAAGGCAGAGGAACCAGAGATCAAATTGCCAATGCCTGCTGACTCATCAAAAAAGCAAGAGAGTTCCAGAAAAAAAACATTTATTTCTGCTTTATTGACTATGCCAAAGCCTTTGACTGTGTGGATCACAACAAACTGTGGAAAATTCTGAAAGAGACGGGAATACCAGACCACCTGATCTGCCTCTTGAGAAATCTGTATACAGGTCAGGAAGCAACAGTTAGAACTGGACATGGAACAACAGACTGGTTCCAAATAGGAAAAGGAGTACGTCAAGGCTGTATATTGTCACCCTGCTTATTTAACTAATGTGCAGTGTACATCATGAGAAATGCTGGGCTGGATGAAGCACAAGCTGGAATCAAGACTGCTGGGAGAAATATCAATAACCTCAGATATGCAGATGACACCACCCTTATGGCACAAAGTGAAGAAGAACTAAAAAGCCTGTTAATAAAAGTGAAAGAGGAGAGCGAGACAGTTGGCTTTAAACTCAACATCAAAATTAAGATCATGGCATCTGGTCCCATCACTTCATGGCAAATAGATGGGGGAAACAATGGAAACAGTGACAGACTTTATTTTTTGGGACTCCAAAATCACTGCAGATGGTGACTGCAGCCGTGAAAGGAAAGACGCTTGCTCCTTGGAAGAAAATTTATGACCCACCTAGACAGCACATTAAAAAGCAGAAACATCACTTTTCCAACAAAGGCCCGTCTAGTCAAAGCTATGGCTTTTCCAGTAGTCATGCATGGATATGAGAGTAGGACTTAAAGAAAGCTGAGTGCCGAAGCATAGATGCTTTTGAACTGTGGTGTTGGAGAAGACTCTTGAGAGTCCCTTGGACTGCAAGGAGATCCAACCAGTCCATCCTAAAGGAAATCAGTCCTGAATATTCATTGGAAGGACTGACGCTGAAGATTCAACTCCAAGACTTTGGCCACCTGATGCGAAGAACTGACTCATTTAAAGACCCTGATGCTGGAAAGACTGAAGGCGGGAGGAGAAGGGGACGGCAGAGGATGAGATGGTTGGATGGCAACACTGACTTAATGGACATGAGCTTGAGTAAACTCCGGGAGCTGGTGATGGACAGGGAGGCCTGGTGTGCTGCAGTCCATGGGGTTGCAGAGTCCGACATAACTGAGCCACTGAACAGAAGTGAACTGAATAGTTCAGTATGAATTCAGGACAGCTCTCAAGAAATTAGGAATAGAAGGTAAATTCCTTAACGTGATAAATGGTACCAAAAACCTTAAGTAAACAGCATACTTAATCGTGAAATTTCAGAATTCTCTTTAAAGCCAAGGTGAGATGAAGAAGACCAATTATCATTGCTTTATTCAAAGATGTATTACATTTCTTATATAATACAAAGAGGGAAAAAAGGACTGGAAAAGACAAAACTGTCATTACTTGGAGACAATTTAACATCTAAATGAAAAAATCCAAGAAAATCTTAAACTACTGAGACAATCTAACAAAAGAGTTCAGGAAGACTCCTGGATACATCAAATTTAGTAATGTAAACTAGAGAAAATTCCATTCACAATAGCAACAAAAACTAAGATATCTAGGAATAAATGAAAAAAAAAAGATGTGTAAGAGGATCATGAAGAATATGGACTACAGAGAATGAGATGTTTGGATAGCATCACAGACTCACTGGACATGAATTTGAGCAAACTGTGGGAGAAAGTGAAGGACAGGGAAGTCTGGTATGCTGTAGACCATGAGGCTGTAAAGAGTTGGACATGACTTAACAATTGAACAACAAGGGTTTTATGAAGAATGTTATAAAGCTTTTCTGAAGGGCATAGAATAAGACCCAAATGAATGAGATACAAAACGAGTAACAGTACCTAATATTTACTTGGAATTTGCTAAACTCCAAGGGTTTTATGCATATTAACTCATTTAATCCTTACATTTTTTACAGGGAATCATTTTCTACATTTTACCAATGAGAAAACTGAGGCAGAGTTTAAACAAGATCACTGTGCTGATAAGTGACACGGAATTAGAATCCAGAGACCAATCTTTCAACCAAGATCCAATCTTCATACTGTAAAGATATAAATTCTCCTGAAATTAATTTATAAATTCAATGTATAACTAATCAAAAGTCAATAAGGTTTTTCCTTGAAGAAAATAAGCTGATAACTAAATTTCAAATAAAAGAGTAATGAAACAGAATATAAACACATTTTTACAGACGTAAATAAGTAGGACTCATACTACAAGACTTAAGATTAATAAAATTATAGCAAATAAAACAAGTGTGGTATCCAGAGAAGCTAAAACAGACTAATGGAACAGAGTTCACAAATATTCAGCAAATACAACTTCTCAAATGCCAAAAACAGCATTACTAATCCATGGGGAAACAGAGATGCATCCAATAAATGTTAATGGAAAATTCTGTTAACAACATAAATATATATCTATCTGTGTGTATCTGTATGTCTGTATATATCACTAATTATATAATTATTGAATAGAAATTATACTGCATATAACATATACTATATACACACATTTAAAAATCATATGCATGAGTGTTTATATATATATATATACATAAAATTAGATTCCTACCTCTAAAACTAAAAGATGATGCTATGAAAGTGCTGCACTCAATATGTCAGCAAATCTGGAAAACTCAGCAGTGGCCATCGGACTGGAAAAGGTCAGTTTTCATTCCAATCCCAAAGAAAGGCAATGCCAAAGAATGCTCAAACTACCTCACAATTGCACTCATCTCAAACGTTGGTAAAGTAATGCTCAAAATTCTCCAAGCCAGGCTTCAACAATACATAAACTGTGAACTTCCAGATGTTCAAGCTGGTTTTAGAAAAGGCAGAGGAACCAGAGATCAAATCGCCAACATCCGCTGGAACATCGAGAAAGCAAGAGAGTTCCAGAAAATCATCTATTTCTGCTTTATTGACTATGCCAAAGCCTCTGACTGTGTAGATCACCACAAACTGAGGAAAATTCTGAAAGAGATGGGAATACCAGACCACCTGACCTGCCTCTTGAGAAACCTGTATACAGGTCAGGAAACAACAGTTAGAACTGAACATGGAACAACAGACTGGTTCCAAATAGGAAAAGGAGTACGTCAAGGCTGTATATTGTCACCCTACTTATTTAACTAAAGTGCAGTGCTCGCTTTGGCAGCACATATGCTAAAATTAACTAATGTGCAGAGTACATCATGAGAAACGCTGGGCTGGATGAAGCACAAGCTGGAATCAAGACTGCCAGGAGAAATATCAATAACCTCAGATATGCAGATGACAGCACCCTTATGGCAGAAAGTGAAGAACTAAAGAGCCTCTTGATGAAAGTGAAAGAGGGCAGTGAAAAAGTTGGCTTAAAGCTTAACATTCAGAAAACTTAAGATCATGGCAACTGGTCCCATCACTTCATGGAAAATAGTTGGGGAAACAGTGGCTGAGTTTATTTTTTTGGGCTCCAAAATCACTGCAGATGGTGATTGCAGCCATGAAATTAAAAGACACTTACTCCTTAGAAGGAAAGTTATGACCAACCTAGACAGCATATTAAAAAGCAGAGACATTCCTTTGCCAACAAACATCCGTCTAGTCAAGGCTATGGTTTTTCCAATGGTCATGTATGGATTGTTGGATTATAAAGAAAGTTGAGTGCCGAAGAATTGATGCTTTTGAACTGTGGTGTTCAAAAGAGAAGACTCTTTTTTTTTTTTTAATTCCCCATCCCGATCCCCTCTCCCACCTCCCTGGAGAAGACTCTTGAGAGTCCCTTGGACTGCAAGGAGATCCAACCAGTCCATCCTAAAGGAGAGCAGTCCTGTGTATTCATTGGAAGGACTGATATTGAAGCTGAAACTCCAATACTTTGGCCACCTGATGTGAAGAAATGAGTCATTTGAAATGACCCTGATGCTGGGAAAGATTGAGGGCGGGAGGAGAAGGGGATGACAGAGGATGAGATGGCTGGATGGCATCACCGACTCAATGGACATGGGTTTGGGTGGACTCCGGGAGTTGGTGATGGACAGGGAGGCCTGGCGTGCTGCGGTTCTTGGGGTCGCAAAGAGTCGGACATCACTGAGCAACTGAACTGACTTACTGACCTCTAAAACATATATAATAGCAAATCTGAGATGAATTAACGATCTAATTGAAAAATAAAACATTAGACTTACTAGAAAAAAATAGGGTATATTTAAAGATAGGAAAAGATGTAAAAATAGGTTGAAGAAAGCACAAATACGACAATATAACTAATTTAGCATTACAATAAAAAATAATTTTTTGTTATCATTAAGCAAAAGTAGGTAACAGATTTGGCAGGGAACAGTTATGAAATACATCATGTATAACAGATGGGTATTAAGAGTATATTAAAATATCTCTCAAATATAAATGAATAAGACATCTAACAATATGAAAAAAACAGCAAAAAGAAAATCTTAAAAGTCTAATACATATATGAAAAGATATTCAACTTCAGTAGTACTCATGAAAGTATAAACTAAATGACAAGATAATGTTTCATATGCTCATTGATTGTTAATTATAAAGTTTGACTCACAATTTCTGAAGGAAAAAAAGAAAACAAGAGTCAAAGGAAACAGAATTCTCATATACTCCTGGGAGAAACGCAAACTGATAAAATCATTTTGAGGGCAATCTGGCCAACACTATTCAGAACACTCCTACCTTAGGACCAGCAATTATGCTTTCAGGTATGTGTACCAGAGCAGAGGTCAGCAAGTTAAGGCTTGCCAGTCATCTGTTTATGAATCATGTTTTACTGAAACACAGTCATGCTCATTTGCTCATATACTGTTGTCTATGGTTGCTTTCTTGCTACAAAGGCAGAGTTGAGTAGTTGCAACAGACCACATGGCTGACAAAGTCTAAGCTACTTACCATACAGCCCTCTAAGAAAAAGACTCTTGACCTAGAAAAACTTTTGTGCACGTTTATAGGATATGGATAAGTATGTTTATCAGAGTTGTTTCAACAGTGAGAAATTATAAATCACCTAAATATATGTCAAGCAGAAAACAGGTAAAGCTACACAGAACTATGTCATCCATGTATTTATAAAACATTACAGCAGCACAGAAGGATAAGTAACTTTCGTTCTACCAATCCCCAACTCCCAGAAAAAGCTCTTATGAATAAGCTGATGTACATTTATCCAACCTTTTCTTACACGCATAGAGGAGAGTAGGGAGCACCATACTATGAGCCCAAATTTGTGTTGAACAAATAAAGAAACAAATAAATAAATAACCAAACTGTTAATGGAGACAGGCAGAGACTAATTCAAATAGGCATGGGCAAGAGTGGATTTTGTTTCAATTTCCCCAAAACTGTTCCACAGTCATTTGTATGTGTTTTATTGGTCATCTGCATTTTCTTTTCAATAAACTGAATGATTACATCCTCTGCCCATATAAAAAGTTGTCTTTTTCTTCTTAGTTTGTAGAATTCTTACAGTACAGGGATATTAAACCTTTCCCCCTTGATGTGTCACAAATAGTTTCCCGTATTTTTTTTTTCCTGCAGGATGAATGCTTTAAAATTTTACAAAATAAATCCTGTCCCCTCCTATTGCTTTTGAGTTTCCATTCTTAATTAAGATCTCTCTTGTCCTATATTTTCTTCTATTAATTTTATTTTTTACATTTAGATATTTAACTCACCTGTAACTCTTCATGTACTAGATAGGGCTTCCTTGGTGGCTCAGTGGTAAAGAATCTGCCTGCCAATGAAGGAGATGTGGGTTCAATCCCTGGGTCAGGAAGATCCCCTGGAGAAGGAAATGGCGACCCATTCCAGTATTCTTGCCTGAGAAATCCCATGGACAGAGAAGGCTGACGGCCTACAGTTCACAGGGTCACGAAAGAATCGGACACGACTTAGTGACTAAAAAACAACCACCACCAGAAAGGTTCCCAGTTATCATCTATGTTCTCACTGAGTTATTTACCATTCCCCCCCACCCAAACTTGCAACTTCTATCATTAAAAGATTCCAGATTTTCTTACATCTTTTTCTAGTCTCTATTCTGTTCTATTTGCCTATGTCTATTCCTGTGCTATTAATATCATACTGTGATTACTGCAACACCTTTACAGCAAATTTTACCAAATGGTAAGGCAAATCCTCACTCACTATAATTTTCTTAAATACTTTTGGAAATTCTTACTTTACAAACTTAAAAATCATTTTTCCGGGCTCTAAAAAAATTAAGATTATGACTAGAATCATATTATATTTCTATATCAACTTTTTAAAGAAAGACATTATTAGGATATTAAAATCTTCTCACCCAGGGATCTTATTTATTTTTAGCAACAGAGACATCAGTGGTTTAATGGAAGGGGGATCTTACACACCTGAAACAAAGTCCTGGAGTGATACCCTACCATGTGTGACGGATGGCAGGCAGGACACGCAGCAGGCTTCCCTCTTGGGTGGAAGGGGAGAGTGCCAGTTACACAGTGATGTCAGGCTGGCTCATCAGTTACCAGGGAAAGCCACAGAGGGGGAATGCCCTTCACTGCCCCAGTGATCAGCACAGACAATAGCTGGGGCCAGGGGCAAGTGTGTGGGAAGGTCAGGCTTGTATGCAGGGTGCAGGGGAAGCAGGCATTCACAGGATGTACAGACAGCAAGAGTGGTCTGACTACTCACTTCACTCCTCCATACCCTGCAGGACCTTACAATCTTAGTTGGCCCCTCTTCTGTGATATCCCTGGCATCGCTGCAACCAGATAACACAAATACAATGCAGAGAGCCACACAGGCTTTTCTACTTCTAGGGCCCCATAGTGTGTCCTTTAGCAATTTTATATTTTTCTTCATGTGGTCTGTGTTTGGTATTTTAAAATTTCCTGTCATTATGAAGAGATCATTCTACCCAATTTCCATTTCCAAATGGTAGTCATTGCTAATAGAGAAACCCTAATGTATCTTAACTCCAGCCACCCTACTGAGTTCTCTCATTAGCTGAAAAACTTTTTGGCTCTTCACCATGGTTTTTCTAGGTAGACAACAATGTAGTTTACAAATGACAATTATTTGCTCTCTTCCCTTCTAGTTGGAAAATAGTGCAGTAGTTAAACAATTTGTTTTCTTTCTACCTGAATTAGTGGAACCTCCAAACAAAGTTAAGTAATAGTGATGAGAGCAAGCGGCAAACCATGTTAATGACTGCAAAGGTAATAATCTAATTATTTCTCTATTTTCTCAATCTAATATAATGTTGGCTTCTGTTTCTGGTACATAATTGTTTTTAAAAAAAACTTTCACTCTATTTTTATTTTACTTGGAATTTTTATCCATCTTTTCCTTGCAAAGGAGGTAACACATTTTTTTCTCATGGCCTCAGGCCTTCTTGGAATTCACTTTCATGTTCGTTAGCTGACCATTCTAGTCTTACGTGCTGAGTCACTCAAGCAGAGTTATGAGGGAGAGAATTACTATGGACAATTATTTTCATTATTCCCATTACCTAATTATTAGTGTTTGTAAGAGTTGCATACTACTAATGTAATAATTTAATAACTACCCAAATGGTGGACACTGCAATCGTCTCTCTCTCTCTGTCTTACAGTGTTGTGATGAATAGCATAAAATCCATACTTATATTCTTGCTGCTTTAACTCGACATTCCTGGAGGACATATTCTGAGAGTCTTACAGAATTACTATGTCAGAGGGTACAAACATTTTAACTTTGACAGGTAGTGCTACAGAGTCCTTCAGGACTGTACCAGTTTATTCTTACAACAGGCAGACAACGATGCTTCATATTACAATCTCTCAAAATCTCACCAGTATTACATGACACTAAACTTTAAAGCTTTTGCCAGCCTGATAGGCAGAAAATTAACCAACCAAACAAGAAACCACCACCACAAACAAAAAACAACATTATTGTATGTTACTTTTCCCTGATAACTAGTGACGTTTAAGTATATTTTAACAATGATTTATTAACCACTTGTACTTTTGTGATGGGACTACTCATACCTTCTGATTATTTTCCTCTTTGGTTGTCTTGTTTTCAATTGATTTGTCGGTGCTCCCTGTATATTAGGGATAGTAACTCCTCATATGTACTGCAAATACTTCCATTTTTGCTTTGTGTACAATATCTCTTTAGCCCTAAGCTTAATATATTTCCAGAATAAATGAATGTTTGCTGTATTTATAAAATATGGACTAAAAATTCCTTAGAATATTAACTAGCAAAAGAACACTATATTCCAGAACAAAATTAAAATGAATACATCTGCACATATCTGGACAAAATGGCCAAGAAAGAACTCAAGTTAACCTGTTCTAGAGTAAGCTGTCTGGAATATACTTATTTATATTTATACATTAATACAGACATTTTCATATCAACATCTCATTTCTTAAGAACCTCTAAAAGCAAACACATTAACAGATATAGAAAAACATGTATACAGTATTCCATAAATTCACATTCTAAAAACGCAAATTCATATAAACCAGAGTAAAATTTCTCATAGTTTTTCTATCAACAAACAAAATCTGCCTGGTATTTTAAAATAATTTCATGAAAACACCAACTGTTACAAATACTAAATCTGTATTAATTGTATCATATAATTTAAAGTATCTTTGGAAATTCATTATATATTCTTGATTCCATACCACTTATATGGTGATAAATACCTTCTCCCAATATGTAACTTATCTTTTCACCTTTTTATTTTCTTCTTTTGGCCGTGCCATTTTGGCTTGCGGGATCTTAGTTCTCTGACCACAGACTGAACTCAGGGCCTGGCAGTAACAGCACTGAGTCCAAACAAATGGACAGACAGGGAATTCCCAAACATGCTTTTTCCCCTTTTCATTTTCTTTAAGGTACCTAATATAAGATAAATTCTTAATTTTAAAATAGTAGAATTTTACCAGTCTTTATAATTAGTCTAATGTCTTAAGAAATCCTTTCTTATGCCAATATTCTTTCTTTACATAGTTGAGGGTAGAAACATGAGAATGTTCTCCATTCAATTTGTTTCTCTTCCCAAGGTTCTTTTTATATGTTTCTCTCCTCGAATGAGACTTTCCTTTTTTCATTACACAAACACAGAAGTAAAAATCTCAAAGGATAACTGAAGTTAGCTAGCAACTAATAAGATGACCAGAATTGAATTCTTCTTCCCTCTTATAATTCCAAGGCATAGCAGAACAGTATCCGAGAATTGAAATATGAAGGCAGAATTATGTGAATACTGGTTATGCTTCCCAGCAGCCATAGTAAACTATTCTTATTTTGAACTAGTGCCAAAGTAAAGATAGACTTTAAAAAATCTTTAAGAATAAAACTTAACCAAAGTTAACAGAGCTGTAATTCATTAGATTCTTCATAGAAATCTAGCTACTACTGTTTCATAGTTTAATAATAAATATGTTACCTGTGCTCGTTTTTCCATATCCTGGCAACTACCTAGTTGTTCTTCCATTGCAACTCTGATTTGCCTTGCCTCGTATTCCAACTGCCTTCTGGTCATATCTGTTTGTAAGGAAAACTAAAACCACAAGTAAAATGGAAATGTTAATATCTTGTGTTTATCAGTAAAAATAAAAAAGCATATAAGTATCCATAAAGAAAATGAATAAACAAATACATAAGTTATCATAAGAAAGTTATTTTTTACTCTAAGAAGTCCTAAAACTTGATGATCACTGCTAGGCTCAGCCTGGCTTTCTGATGTGAAGTGAAGAGTTGAAACACTTTTACTGCCCCACAGTCACAAATAGTTTTAATTAAATTGTACTAGCTCTTTAAAATATATATATTTATCCAGTTAAGGTAAGCCTATTTTCAGTTACCTTACAATTCTTCTGCCCTGAAGAAGCACTACTTTGAACTGTTAAAAATTAGAATATTAATGTGGACAAAATAGAAAAATCAAGGATCAGGTCCATCATCCTTAAGTTTATACCTCACTTCAGGATTCTTATGTACATGGAGACTAAATAGAGAGAACTTTCCCACATGTAAAGTAAAGAAGACAGAATAAAGAAAAGCTTTTATATAAAAATAAATTGCAAGATAGCACAAACTTTTTGGTAAAAATATAAATATGAACCAAAGTTGAAACAAACCAAAAAAAGTACTTCTTCATGGAGTGGGTGTTAGTGCATTCAAAACTTTATTAGCCCTCTTAACTACAATTCCAGATGTTGTGGTAACTGCTAGGTATAAAAAATGAAAAAAGGAGAAGGCAAAGAAACTTACAAAGACATGCTCCAAGGCTAAAAGAACAGCTGGACAAAATAATGAGTGACAGTTATAACAGACCACGAAGGGAATAAGGAAGTGCTGTAGATTCTTCATGCTCTGTAAGTCCAATAAAAAGCTGCATGTGGGCAATTCCCTGGAGGTCCAGGGGTTAGGACTCCACACACTCACTGTCAAGGGTGAAGGTCTGATCCCTGATCAGAAACTAAGATCCTACATACACACACACACACACACACACACACACACACACACAGACAGACAAAAGCTGCATGTGTATGTGTCTGACTCAGAAGAGCATTCTGTAGGCCTAAGAATCCCAAAATGTGTTGTCAGGTTAAGTTAGAGAAGCTTTCACCCTTTCCCCTTGCAATATACAGACGACATATGCAGGATGCGTTCCTATAGGCATATCCACATTATGTGTTGCAACACAGTTGAAATAGTCTCCATGCTGTGAGTCATGTTATAACTACACTTTTTGTCCTCCACTTCCAAAAATCCCTTGCGCAAAAGGTTGAAGATGACACATTATATTACAATAACGTGGTTTATATTTGATGTTTTAAGCAATGCCTGGTAACCTGATAAGTATTTCTATATGAAAGCATTCTTAACCTGCCTTCCCAATATAAAATAAAAATTTTGTGAATTTAAAAATATTTATGAAATATAAGCAATTTACATTTGCTAATGTTGCCTAATGGTCTATAATGTCTTACATATCCTCTTAAATAAATGTGACTGACTATATGGTAAATTAATATGGGAATGAGCTGACAACTGATCTTTGTTTCAGGTATTAACCAATTGCTCTTGAACTGTTTCATACACAACTGCATGCAGACAGCTAGACTCTAAATACTGTACATTTTAATTACCAAAGTGAATGTTAAGCAAAACAGTGCTTTAATATTAAGAGCAACGATCCCTTCAAACCCTACTGAGTTCCTAATCCTCATACGTCCACACTCTCTATGAACTGTTCTTTCACTTGTGGTGTCTCCTTAGCTCCCAAAATGATGTTAACGACATTGTCAGGAAGGGAGATTCTTTCCCTCTCACAACCTGGATAAGTTTGTGCTCAGGAGGCTGACCACTGAAGTTTCTAGTTCTAGCTCCCGCCAGACAATGCCCACCCACGCAGGAATGTGATTAACTGCGTGTTCTGGAAAAGGTTTTTCCTTCATTGTTACTTCTTCTTTTATAATGTCCTCTCAAAACTATTAGAAAATGAAAAATCTAAGCTAAGAGTTGAAGATTAATTTTAACTGGCCTATTTCTAAAAAATTGTTTTAAAATTTATGGGTAACAGTTAAAATAAAGTCTTATTTAAAATTATTAATGTATTTCAGAAATGTTCTTATACGTGTCACCCCATGAATAGAACAGTTGACTTGGAGAGCTTGGGTGGGGAGGGAGAGGCTGACAGAATTAAGTTATTTTTTACATAGTTATATTAGCAAAACAAACAACTTTTAGTGCTTGCAAAAAGCTCTAACATCTGTGCCAACAGCTACTGTCATTTACAATAACTAGAATAGGACTCAGGTTATCTCAAAGATACTTTCACTGCAAAAACCATCTGGCACAAGTCCTGTAATATAGTTCAAAAAACAGACAGATGGTAGTAAACATTTCTACAGAGTATCTTTGGTAATTCAACACGTCAAATAATAAAACACCTAGTTGAATCCTGAATCTTTTAGTTTTATCATCTCTACATACAAAATTCATTGACTATATATTTATGTTGAAGTTGGATAAAACATATTACAGTTTACAAATAACTATATAGTTATAAACTTATATACACTTTCAGATATAAAAATAAGTTATTTTGTCAAGTTACTTACATTTTCAGTTAAAGGAAGGCTATCTGTTCTTTTAGTGAGATTCTGAAGTTGAGCATAATACCAGTCTTTTTCCTTTTCTTCTTTGTCAAGGTCAGCAAGAAGCAATGATCTGTTTTTCAAAAAAAAGTTAAGTTTACACAATGCTAATATGGAGCACATAACAGCAACTCTCATAAGCTATAACTGTAATGTTTTCTATTTAAAGTAATATAATAAATAAGTGAGAATTTGACTAATTTTAGATTTCTGAAGGTGGGACTTAGATTACAGTCATTAAAATTTGAATATTAAAAGTTTTAAACTTTTTCAGCTAAATAAGATGGCAACCATTCTTACTAGAATATTTACATTTCAACCAAATGCTTTCTTCACATTTAGAGTCTACGAATTTGATGTTGGTATACAGTTAAAAGTATAGATTTAATAAAACTCAAATATAAGAATAAAAAGTATAATAAAGGAGCAAAGAAAAGCAGTAATTATGCAAAAAATAAATTTAGAGTATAGGGAACTATTGCACGTAGCTTTCAGCTTCTTATTAGTCAAAATAAGAAATATATTATCACTGTGTGGTAACAGGAGGTTGTTCTGAGGGAGAGAGACATTTTCTTAGGCTTGGAATCTGAAGATGAACTTGTTACATAATTTCTGACAACCCAATCGATGATGTCCTCAATAACAACCTATATCAATATTCTATATCAATACTCTGTATCTGATCAATATAAACATAAA
Organism: Muntiacus reevesi; assembly: GCF_963930625.1. Lineage (NCBI taxonomy): Eukaryota > Metazoa > Chordata > Mammalia > Artiodactyla > Cervidae > Muntiacus > Muntiacus reevesi. Next base: position 272,078,258 of record NC_089251.1, on the reverse strand, counting down.
TGCAAAATAAAGGGTTAAGAGGAAAAAATCAGTAGGTACAAGAAGTATATGATCTATGTCCTTTTTTGTGACTCCTTCCCTAAGCGACCACTATTATTCTCTTATATTTATTTCCAGAGACATTCTATAAAAATGAAAGAATATATGTGTACATATGTACATGTACATTTTAAAACATAAATAATAGCATATTATTATCTGTGCTGTCTTACAACTTTTTACCACTTAAAAGTCTATCTTGGAGATCATTCTTGTACCAGAATATAAAAAGGTCCTATGTGGTTTTTTGCTAGCTGCAAAGATATTTATGAATCCATAAAAGAATAAATAATAACTGGTTCTATGTTAGAGGGCATTTAGGGTCTTTCTAATCTTTTGCTATTATAAACAGTGCTTCATTGAATATACTTATATATAACTTCATTGTACAAATATGCAAGCATGTGTAGATGACAAATTCCTAGGATATGTAAACTTTTAACTTACTGTCCTTACTAGATATTGTACCAATTTATGCTTCTGCCACCTTTGACAATATAAATGCTTCATCAAACCTTTTAGATTCTTTTACATTTCTAGGGTTTAAAAAATGGTATATCATTATGGACTTCCTTGTTTTCAGCCACACTGCACAGCTTGTGGGATCTTAGTTTCCAGACCATGGATGGAACCCCAGCTCATGGCATTAGAAGTGCAGAGTCCTAACCACTGGACCAAAAGGGAATTCCCTATCACTATGGGTTTGTTTGTTGTTTTTTTTTTTTTTTTTCACTATGGTTTTAATTTGATTTCTTTTAGTATAGGTAAGTGTAAGCATTTTTCCAAGTTTAAAACCCATTTTTATTTCCTTTTCTGTGACTTTTTCTTATTTATAGGACCTCTTCTGTATTAAGAATGATAGTACTCTGTCAGTTATAAATATATTTTCTCAGTGACTCACTTGAATATGAGGATATTTTTTATTACAGCTTCTGGGCTTCACTCTTACCGAGTCATTCCCCACTCTGACTCTGTTATTAATACTTTAAAATTCTATTTGATTGTATTTTCTTGATGAATAAGTATGCATGTATGTGGAAGGTTCTACTCTTGCTAAACTTTCCATTCTTTACTGAGAAGCAACTTAAAAAATAAGAATAAGCCTTCACTTTTTGCTGCGGCAACCTCAGTAGTGGGGGAATTCATGGGAAGAAGCCAGCTCCTGGTTACGATGTGCCAACCTGGGGCAGAGGTGCTGACCATTGAGAAGCTGCCCTCTCCCTTCCATTTTTGACAACAGGAGCAGGAGAAAGCAGTGCAGAAATCCTGAACCCCTTCCACAGGCTGGGTATTACCACTAGCAAAAACATGAGATCTGATCCTATTTTTTTAATGATCCCTGGTGAGCACCTGCAGGACCCACCAGGACCAAGGCAAGGGAACAAGGGACAGAGGGAGATGCTATTTCTTCTGATTAATCTTCAATAAATTGGCCTATTTAATCAAGATCTGGTGCTAAAAGTGCTCAAATGAATAAGCTAATTTTAGTGATGGTACTGGAGTGAGAAAAACGTTAAGGAGAATAGGGCCAAGTTGTTGCTATCAAGTTTTAAGACTGAACTCTGGCAAAATACTCTTGGGAAGCCAAAGTCAAGAGCCAACATGGTAACAAGTGGCTAACTGATAGGAACTGATCTTATAACTCAAATCACTGTATTTAAGGCTCAAAACTGAAACAAGGCACAGACTCAGAAGCTGGTGGGTCTTTGTTGTTTAGCATATTGAAGGCGTATTTAGTGACTGTCAACAGTCTTCTTTAAAATGTAAATGTTAGCTAGGAAGTTAGACATAAACAAGGGGAGGCCTGGCTGAAAGGGATGCAAACTGATCTCTGACCTCCATCCCAGACACACCCATGAGAGCTCACAGATGCTACAAAATAACCACAGAGACTTTTCAACACATGGGCCCTGGGCACACAGTGGACAGAAAACCACCATAGGGACTTCTCCAAGTAACTTTAGGCAGTTAGGGGACCATTAAGGGCTCATGAATATTCTACATCTAATTATAAGATGGCATTAGGCGAAGACACATGGGAAGGCATAAACAACACAGCCTGCTGTTATATAACTTGAAACTGTCAATCGGCCTTGAATGTTTGACCATTTGCATTCCTCTCATTGATTGGTGGCGGGTACAAGCCCTACTCTGCACCAGGCATGTCCAAAAGGAGGAGACTGGACACATAAAAGAGGACCAAGAGGGATCCACAGGGAAGATGAGGAGGGCTCCTTTGGGAGTATCTTACTAATAAAAGGTCTGTCCGCTTGAGCTGAACTGAGCTGTAACTTGCCTGATGTTCTATACCTTTTGGTCCATTGCTCCAAATTTTTGCTGCAATGAGACAAGAACCAAGGAAGATAAATAAACTCATCTGACATAAATTTCATGTCTTCTTAGTCCTCTAGCTAACTCAGGATCATCTAGAAGAACATGGCACATGTATCAGGCATTTAAATATTTGTTAAAAAGTATTACTGGCTAATGTGACAATAACTATTTGGGTGTATCAGACAAGAGTACTAAGGAGTTTTTAAAAAATATCTAATTTCATCCTCACAGCATCTTTTAACTGGAAAACTGAGGTTCAAAAAGGTCATGGAGCTTCCCTGGCTGCAGAGCGATTAAGAATCCTCCTGCCAGCGCAGGGACTCAGGTCTGACCCCTGGTCCTGGAAGATCCCACATGCCCAGAGGGTAACTAAGCCCACGCGTCACAACCACTGAAGCCTGTGCTCCCTAGAGCCCGTGTGGCAGAACAAGACCCCATTCTCTGCAACTAGAGAAAGCACCTGTGCAGCAAGGAATACCCAACACAGTCAAAAACAAAAATAAATTAAGAAAAAAAAAAGGGTATGCATCTGGGCTTGAGTTCTGGCTTGAGTGTTTTCTAACACTTATGTCACTTAAACTTACTGTATCTATAGGTAATACAGAGAACAAGGAAAAAAAGATACAGAGGTAGTTCTCTGACTTAAGGGATGTCTAGAAAGAAAGAACAGAAAAACAGAGGGGGTAAAATCATCAAAGAAATAACAGAATTTTCAAAAGTTGAAGAAAATAAATTTCCAGATCAAAAGGGCACAGTGAGTAGTATCCAGTATGATGAATCAAGAAAACACATATCAAGGTACTCTAAAAACTTCAGAAAAATGACTTCCTGCAAAGGAACGTGAATTAAGACTGATATGCAATTTCTCATCAGTGACACTGATTATAAAGAAGGAAAATGAGTTTGAGCCTAGACCTAGCCAAACTATCATTCAAGTACAAGAGCAAAACACAGATTTTGTCCCATAAACAAGGGCTAAATCTACCTTCAAACAACGGTGGGAGCCAGGAGGACACAGGGTATTGACAACTACATACACACACACTCTTTGTGAATAAAATTAGGCCTTTATCACATAAAGCAAAGCAAGTTCTTAGGAAAACTGGCATGCTCACATGCCTCTTGACAGAGTTCAAAGGGGACAAAGCGATGGAAGAATGTACACTCCAATTAGCTTCTGGTTTTTCAGGACACTGTTTCCTAGACTCTCAGAAAGAGTCCTGGTTCAAGATATGAAACAGAGATTCACTGAAACTCAAGAGATTAAAGAAAGCTTAACACTATTTCTGGCCCATGATTATTGTTATTTTTAGAGATGTACACATCTAAAACCAGAGAGAAAGTAGTAAAAGGTCTTTTGACTCTCAATGAGATATGCTGGGTATTTTCCATATGTTAATATCCATTGTTCATAACTCCACAAGGTAGAACCATATTCCTATTTTACAGAAGGAAATGACACAAAAATTTAAAGACTTGACCAAGATCCCAGAGAATTTATACATTTGGACATTTATGCAAATTAACATTTATACATTTGAGTATTTCTTGAAAGTCTAATAGAACTTTTAGGAATATCAATATAATATGGTATTAATCATGCAAAAGGAATTTATAATCTCATAGGACGTACAAAAATACTTGACCAAGTGCTTGGTAACTATATATTCTGATACTTGTAGTGTGATGATTTTAACTTCAAGAAGAAAAGAATTAACACACTAGCTCTTAGAAAGGAGAACTGATTCTCTATCAGGCAACATTTTTTTAAGAAACCAAAACTGATAAACTGCTTCATTTGTGACTCCTTGAAATAGGTCTTTAATAATGGAAACCAGTCACCTTATACTGAATCTGGTAGTCATTTAATTCATTTGAAAAGATAACCAAAAAGTCAATCAAAACGCATTACATATTTTAGCCACTGTGATTATGCATACTATTCGTACATTATTCACTGTACAGAGCATCTGAGCACTGGAGTCCCAAGAAGCTGCCTCCTTCACGTTTTCAGGTGTAAGGTAAGGACGCCCAGTAATTCATCACTCTGAGACAATGAATGGAAAATGCTCTCTAAGTGCTGCTTGTGATCCTCCAACACACGCTTCATAACTCCTATTCTGTATTGCCACAAAACGACAAAATCTAGCAAAAATTGGAGCATAAAAGTTTACTACTTAATGAAGAAATGTTACCTCTCTTTTTCAAGTTCTTCTAAATAACCGGTATTTTCTCTGCTTCCATTTACAAACCCTCTTCATGGAAATGAACCCATAGGAACGGGACTGCACTCTCCTGAGCGACTAGATACAGATCCTTCTCGGCTTCCGTAAGAATGGAGGGACATTTTTGGACCGTAGTTTCACTCCAGGGAAATTACTGCTATCTAAGTTAAGTTCTAAATAAAATACAGACAAGTTTTTATAAAACAACTGCTTTAAGTGATCTAAAATATTGCTAATGTATTATATTATCTTTTAATAATGAAACCTTAGGTTCACATTTAGCCCTCAAATTTTAAACCATTTTATAATTGAAATACATTATATATATATCACATAAAGTATGCAGGAGTACTAAATTATTGCAGTTATTGAGCAGCAGATCTATACAGGGACAGAAGAAATCCTTATCTCAAATGCTGATGACCAGAAAAATTCACTGACTACTGGTTCTAAAACAGAAACGTCCTGGAAAAAAAAAAAAAACAAAAAAAACACCAGGTCAAAGCACTTATAAAAGGGTACATTTGTGGTGGTGACCATCTTGCAATATACACAAATATTGGGTCATTAAAAAATAAAAAGTGTTCATCTTTTGGTTTAGAGGCCTGCAACTATAGATTTCTATCAGAGAAAGCCACAAATGTATATGAGTGAATGAACAATTATTTATGAACAGAATAGCTAAACTTTCCCTCCAAGATAGCTTGAGTCAGTCTGGTGGGGAAAAAGTATGTTAAAGAAAAATTAGACAGAATGTGCTTTCTTAGATTCCTACTAAGTAATAATATATTTGGGGATCCAAAAGTAATTTCTCTGCCCATCTTCAATTACAATTAAAACTTACTGATTTGACATTTGAATTTTTAAGTGATAAAACAAGAAAGACATTCTTTTAAAATTCTATTTAAAATGGCTTAAAATCAGTGTTGTGTGTATATAAGTGCAAAGATAAAGCACTTCTATTCTGAATGGAACAAAGAAGGGCACTGACTCCTGGCAAAAGAGCAATGCGTTTTAGAAAGAGCTGAAAATTGTCAAGAAAGGTATCTAAAATAGTTTATTTAAAGGCAGTTAAATGTTATAACTGAAAAAATGACAAGCAAATAGACTTTTTACGTATTTGTACTTTAAAAATTACATCCTAATGCATGAGGCTAAGAAAATCCAACACCAACATTCTAATCAAGAGAAGCTGTATTTGGACACACACACCTAAAGCTGACAACTGGAGCTTAAAAAAATTACTTTAAAACACTTTTTAAAAATTTACCTTTAAGACGCTCTAATAAATCAATCTGTCCAGAAGAAGCCATAGCTTCATCTTCAATACTTCCTTGTAGTTGTTTAAGTACTTCCTGTAAAAAAGAACACAGTATCTCAATATGACGAAATTCTAAATGACTTTTTGAAGATATGATTTTAACTTTCTTGGCATTTAGGTCTGCTGGGGGAAAAATGTTATTTCAGATCTATCTGAAAACATATAAAATGCAAAGTACTTTACATATATTACCTATTACTAATTATAAATAATAAATTACAGCCCAACAACAACAGTGATACTTTGTGGTGATGGTGATTACAAATAGTCTCCATACAGTATACACGGAATAGTTAAGATATTTGTAACTTCTGAAATAACATAACAAGGTGGATTACTCTCATTTTTCAGACAGACCAACTGAGACTCAAAAGATTTGCTGAAGACAGAAAAACTAAGCTTGTACCAACATGGCCATGAAAGACAGCAAATTAACACATTTAACACCCCAATAAATACCAAGCAGTTATATACTAAATTTATATACATTCTACTACATTGATTTATACTCAGCAGTTAAGTGACTGTATGCTGTCTCCTGACTTTTGGTCCATTGCTTCCTTTCCCATCTAAAGCCTTCTCTCAACAAATTTTTGTCAGAGGAGGTCAAAAACTTTCACTTTCTACTAGTTTTTCTGTATATTCCTTAACAATAATTTATACATATTTTTACATTTTACATATTCTGAGGCATCCCACTCTAGTTCACAGCAAAATCTTTGCTGGCCAAGTAGGATTCCAAATGCAAAACAATGTATTTGAACAGTTACAATCCTATAGCTATGGGCAGTGTTCCTCTATGTGAAAAAGGATCCATAAATAGATTGAAAAGAAAATCTGTCAAAAAGAGTAAATATAGTAAAGACTATGTCAGTGGTTTACCTTGATAGTGACATTAGAAGCATTAAGAAAAGAATTCCTATGTTAACAATAAGAAATAGCCTGTGACCTTAATGATCTGACCTTCAAATAAAGACCATGTTGGAAGTTAAAAGGCTTAGATAAGTAGATGTGGGAACGTGGAGGTGACTGTTATTTATAGTCAGAAATTGTGTCAGTGTATCACAACTGTGGGATAGGAAATAAATTTGCACAGGGATGTCTTTCTTGAATGAATGTAGATTACTATAAACATCAGGACACAATTCTCTTCCACAAAGTTTGAGAATTACCACTGAAAACTACCTGCAGTTTTCAGGATCCTGGGTCTCCTTCCATCCACTGCAGCTTGTAATTCAAAGATCTTTTAATCTTATCCTATTTCTTACAATTCGCAGGCTCACAATTCAACAGCTACCTTTCTCAAGGAACTATCAGTGGTATGCATTCTAGGCTTAATATCTCTTATTAGCCATCTCTTCTCTATTTTTATGTCATTATCCTGACTATTGACCCCACCAAAACTACTAAAATAATCTCCTAAATGGTCCTACCTTGCATAGAACTAACAGATTAATAAGACTTTTAAAGCACAGCTCTGATCAGGTCTTTCTTTATAGATGATCCTTCTCTACAGCCTATCATCAAGGTGTTAACAGTGAGTATTCTATAGAAGTTGGGATTACAAGCAATTTTTGGTTTGGGTTTCCTCATTTTAAAACAACAGATATTATCAAAACAATACTGTTTTCAGAAAAAGTACAAGCATTTAAGAATTCAAAAGCAACAATTAAAAGAAATCCCTGTATATGTCATAGGACATATACTTAATTTTTGAAAATTATATGTCATAGTATATATGTCATAGGACATATACTTAATTTTTGAAAATTAATGGCACATTATTGGTTTTTAAAAAACATATTAAAAAGAAGGAAAAATTAAAATAACACCAACAACAGAAATGAAAAGGCGATGTACAACAATAAAGGATTAAATAAATTTATGGCATTAGCCGAACAACGGCATATTATACATCTGTGAAAATACTATAAAATACTTAATGACATGAAATGATAGCTATATTAAATTAAAAAGCATGCTGCAAAATATGATCCCATTGAATGCATGCTTGCATAAAATGCAGAGAGAAAAATATACACATTATCAAAGGTTACCAACATTAAAAAAATGTTTTTAAATGGGTGAGCTTGATCTCTTTCTGTCTGTATTTCCTAAATTTTAAAGAGAGTGAATATACATAACTTGTAAGTTTTAAGTTTCTGTGCATATGGCTAGAAGTCTATTGATAAAAGCAATTACCATAAAGTAAATAAAATTATGGAAATTTATAAAGTTTAGAAAATTAAAATTTCAAAGCATCTATCTTGGAAAAGCTACTTATTCCAATGTGTTCTCTTAAATTATTCTTGTAAATTCTGAGTTATGAATCTCAAAAATACGCAGTTAATTTATAGATCCAGTTACTTTGTCTCAAGATGACACCACCCAGCATGACTACATTACTATTTTCTTGTGAACAGTTTGTGTCTATTCCATAATAAAAATTAAGCTCATTTCTTTTCTGTTTTACTGAGACAGAACATACATGTGAAAAGCACGCCAATCTTAAATTTCTTATATAATCCAAGTATCCATGTAAGTGCCACCCAGGGAAGACACAAAACATTTCCAGTATCACAGAAGGTTCCCTTTTGCCCCTTATCAATCAGTATTCATTCTCCAGAAGTAATCAGTACTCTGATTTTTGTTATCAGTTAGTTGGCCTCCTTGTGAATTGCATATAAATGAAATTATACAGTATACAGCCTTTTGTGTCTCGTGGTTTTTGCTCATCAAAATCTCTATGACACTCATCCATGCTGTTGTATGTATCAGTTATTTAATACTGTGTAGTTGTCCACTGTATGAATAGATCTCCACTGATACATCCCTTATCCTTTTGATGGGCATTTGGGTTGTTGCCAGTTTGGAGGCTATTGTGAAGAATGCTACTATGTACGTTCTTGCACTTATCTCCAGGTGGACACACGTACTCACTTCTCTTGAATATATATCTGGAGGTTTAAACCCTGAGTCACAGTGATTAAAAGAAACTGCTGAGTGGTTTTTCAAAGTGTTTGTGCCATTTTATACTCCTACCAGCAAGGTTTAAGTTTGAGTCTTCTTAATTATAGGTTCCAATTCTCTGTTGAGATTTTCTGACTCTTTATCCACTTAATCCATCATTTTTATCAAAACATTTAAAATAATTATGTTAAAATCCTTGACTGTTACTTGCTTACAACATGTGGATCATCTTGGGATTTGCTTCTATTAACTATTTGTTCTGTTGGTTATCAGTCATTTTTCTATTTCTTTGTATTTCTTGTAACTTTTAACCGTATGCCAGTCATTATACATACAAGAGCAGGAAAGACTTGAGATTAGAGTTTCCCTTACAGAGTTTGCCCTTTCCACCACTGGGGTCTGATTTCCTTCAACCAATAACTGAAAATGGGTTGCAGATGCAGTTTAAGTGAAATTCATATGAGATTCCCTAATAGCTCAGTTGGTGAAGAATCTGCCTGCAATGTGGGAGACCTGGGTTCGATCCCTGGGTTGGGAAGATCCCCTGGAGAAGGGAAAGGTTACCCACTCCAGTATTCTGGCCTGGAGAATTCCATGGACTGGATAGTCCATGGGGTTGCAAAGGGTTGGACATGACTGAACGACTTTCGCTTTCACATCTGATTTGGTTTGCTGAGTTCTCTGAATGTATCTCTTCTCTTACACTGAGGCTGAGACCTGCTTTAGCAGGACACTGCCTCTTAATGATCTGCTTCCTAGCCCTCCCGGGCATCTTCCCCCCAACAAGACTCAGCTAACACCCCATGCATTTGGAGAGAATGTGAGACACTAGTCATACACTTGGAGCCCTGCTAAATGTCAATGCTTTGCACATGTCCACGTCTTTGCCCAACGGTTTCCTTCCTCCAGTGGAGTCTCAATGCCTGTGCCAATGATTAATTATCGGTGTGTTACAGAATCAGTAAATACCCCTGGGGAAGAAAATTACTGGTGATCTCAGCTCATCTAGAAAGGACTCTTTCCTCTTAGGAATTTTAGTTAGTATAGTTCTTGATGATTTCACAGTTCTCCAATGTCCTTAAAAGAATGGTTTTTGTTTTTATCCAGTGTTTTCTAATTGCTGCGGTAGGACTGATCAATTGCTTGGGGTTGCATACTTAATACAGCCTAAAAAGAAGTCCTTAATTTCAAAGAGGTTTTTAAAAGATGCAGCACAACTACAAAGCAATTCCAAACAAACAAAATATTTCAAAAAATGTTTTGAGAAATGACAGTTTTTAAAATAAATATGTAATTTTAAAGGAGAGAATATTCATTTGTATTTATAAATTCTGGAAGTTTGGTTTTAAAAAATTAATCATATAATCAAACTTTATTTTTAAAAAGTTAAGATTTTAGAAACATGAGAGAATTAATTATTACAGACAAATATACTGTGGTCATATAAGTGAATAGAAAATATGAATGAGTAACTGTGTCATTTCAAGGGAGTTTTCAACTTGATCCACTTCTGTTTTCCTCACTATGTCACAGTTACTGATATTTTTTATTACTAGATAAAAGTATACTTGGTAATTAAATCTTCAAAATAAATTATGAACTGTGCCAATTTGAATTTTTACTTCTCATTTTTTTCTTACACTCTGAAAATACAAGATACTCTCCATATACATGGTTTTATAGTTAAAACAATTTATAAATACTTCATTTTGCTAAAATACAAGAGATATAAATGGTTGGTTAATATTTTACCTAGATATATTTTTCTACACCATGCCATCTTTCAATTTAAATGCTTCATACTTCACCATATTTTGGAGAAGAAAATGGCAACCAATCCAGTCCTCCTGCCTGAAGAATTCCATGGACAGAGGAGCGGGACAGGTGCAGTCCATGGAGTCACAGAGAGTCGGATACGACCGTGCAACTAACTTAATTTTTCACCATATTTATCATGCTGCGATGCTCAGCATTTTAAAGTAAATCACATTGACTTCCTGCCCTGGAGTAAGAAGTATACTATATAATTTCCCTTAAGTTTAGCTATAATTGCTGCATTCTTATTCTAAATCCCACAAAATCTGCAGTTTATTTTAATCACAGAAGCATCAAGTATATCCATAAATGTAGAGAATAATGTAATGAACTCCTATGTATCCTCATGTTAGTTCAAACATTATCAACTCATGGGCTTCTTTCATCTATGCTTATAACCACTTCGTCCATTCCCCCTCAACCCAAATTTATTTGAAAAACAAATCTCAGTCATCATACTGTTTCTTCTCTAAAAAAATTCTACATATATATTTAAAAAGGGATTCTTCCTAAACACAACCACAATGCCATCATTAGAACTACAAAATAAACATTTTCTTAATATTCTCAAATACAGTCAATGCTCACATTTCCTTAACTGCTGTACACATATTTCCCTGTCACACACACACAGAATATTTTTATACTATCAATGACATGTAATCAATAACAAAGCAGTATTCTCTTTTGCCACTAGATGGCACTACTGTATAAATTTCAGAAATTCTGAAATAATGTAGTTGAAAGAGACACACCTTGCCATCCACAGGGTGGACACATTACACAGGAACGATCAGCAAACATAATACAAGATCATATGATGTATTACAAAGTCTAAAAAGTTATTTTTTTGAAAAATAACCATTGTTTCGGATTAACTTTAATCCAATGTTCCAATTAACTTTAATCCAATGATTAACTTTAATTCCAATGTTTCCAAGTGTCTTCATTCACACATCAGTATTTTAAGACAAAATAAACAGAGCATGGTTTCCTGTTAGTACTATAAAGCTGCTGCTGCTTCTTTTTTTTCAAAAAGCTTCTTGAAAGGAGATACATAAATAACTTCAGTATAAGGGCATAACTGCTATGATACCATACACTAAATCCTGAAGAAATATGTGGATGGCTTTGCAAGGATGTCTGTAAAAACACTCACTGAGCAGTAATCAATTCATGGTTGAATTCAGACATATCTTAAATACTAATATTCATGATGTATATTCATGACCTCATTCCTAAGAGGCCAACCTGGTATTCCATTGCAGAAATTTAAGGATCTGCCTTATAGTGTTACTCTGAGAGACATTCCACATTTCAGCATTTCCATCCATGGAGATAGATCTAAAGGTATGTTAAAATGTTTCACCAAAATGAAGTTTCAATTTGCTCAAGTAGTTTATAAAAATAAAAAACTTGAAAAAGGGACTCAGAATTCTGCACAAGAGACATTCAGATAGGTGTGCTAGGAAGAATTCTCTACAAAATATACTTCTGAAGCAGATAAACCATTAGTCTTGCTGGGGAATTTAAATTTTGTATCTTTAAACTTTTAAAACCACGTGTCATGAACAATAATTTTAGATACATTATGCTGATCAGTGTTAAAATATCAAGCTACGCTTTTTTAACCTAGTAGGTAATTGATTCACAGCTGTTTTCATGGTTTGCAGTGAGAAAAAAAAAATGCTTCTTTATAGTCTATAGAAAAAAATATTTCTTTATGAAGGATCTGAGATCGGTATCTTGGAGATCTGTCATTGCTACTGCCACAGAAATAGGCAACACAGTAGAAAAGATTTATGCATAGAAGAGAAAGAGAGAGAGAAAAAGAAAGAAAGGTTCAAATGAGTAAAAGGCTAAACTGCTTTGATAGTGAATAAAAAGGCAAAAGAGGAGCAGCTCAATAGTTCAGTAATACACAGAAGCTTGAAGAATAAGAGAGACCTCAAAATGCATGGAAAAAGAAATAGAAGAGAATAATAAATGAATAAGGAATAAGAGTAGTAAGCAGACAGGAAGAAGAGGGTCAGAAACCCAGATGGTAAAATGGCCAAGGCGCAGAAAAAACACGTAGCAAGAAGGATTTTTTTAAAAGAGAAGGAGGTAACAGTTTTGTTGATGACCTCCAGTTCTATTAAATTCAGTGAGAGGAAAATCTGCCTAACTGGAAATTAAAACAGTTAAAGTTTTGACTGCAATTATTTTGAAATAAGAACATATTTTCCCAGTGAACACTGAATATTTTATAACTTTTCATGGAGGTTATCACAGCTTTGCAATGCTATACAGCAAACCAATTTCAGGGCTTGAGTGTCATGGACATCTTCTGTTAGTGCAATGACTACTTTTTCAAATAAAGCAATTTAATTCCAGAAGGGCACCCGACAGTCTGTAGCTCAGCTTATGGCAAAACCAGAAATAGAATCAGGTACTAATCTTCACTTCGGGACTCTTCTCATTAGGTCACCCCAAATTTCTTGACGATCTATCACTGCAGCACTTAAGTGATGACAAGATCTGAGGGGGTTGGGGATGATGACTATGCTTTGTTTTAATCCTTAAGATAAATTTGGCAGCTGTGAGGCTAGTTTCTGTGAATTACATAGAATGCTCAGCCTCACTATAGTGATGGTAAAGTTGGTCTCTCATTTTTAAGCTTAAAAATAACTAAGGACTAACTACTTAGTCACTGTGGTTTTATAATCATTTTCTTTATATGATTTGCTGGATGAGTTAAAAACATCTGGACTGAAAATATCAATGTTAACTTTTGCAAGAAAGAGTTTACAGATTACTGCTTAACTTAAAAAATACACTTCTAAGTAAGTGAAGTGTCTAACCCAAAGTTTACAGGAAGAAACATGGAATAAAAATGGATAAACTACAATTTAAAGTCACAGTCTTGATACCTTCATATTAGATGCCTCAGTTTCCAGTTTTGTAAGATGATTGAAATTATCTTCTAGCTCTTGTCAAAGATTTGAGTTCTCCATCTTCAGGGCCTCAACTTGCTTTAACAACTGATCATAGGAAGCTGCAGCCATCCTTGGCTACCCCTGGACCTATAAGGTTAAAAAGGATTTTGAAATTCACTACTGAAAAAATAGAGTGGCTGCTTGTTACAAAGAAAGGGATAAAGAAATAAAACCTCAGAGACATTTAACAAGAACTGTGTTAATGTAGCAGTTTCAGTACCAAAACAACACTGTGTGAGTGGCAGGGCCTTTCTGAGAAGCCGAAATACCGGGGTTTAATGAAAGACAAATAAGAGTTAACATAGAAGAGAACGTCAGTAGTGTTTGAAAAACACCTGCCTTTTCACAGGTGGGTAAGATTTCTATCAAGTTAGAATTTTTTTGAGGTTTCAGAGATATTTTAAATGGTCTTACAGACAAGATTTGGGAAATGCAGTTATTGATAAGAAATATATTGGTCATATTAATTTATTTCTGGATTTTGCCCAACAGTCACATAATTTTATAGCCCAAATAGATTAATGAGATTAGGTATTGCAGTCTACCACTTTTCATTTGATAAAAGGCTAGTCTTAAACATTATCCATGGGGAAATATGAAGTTCCAAAAAGGCCTCATTAAAAAGGCGGTCATTAAACAAAACAGACACAAGGGAGAGGATTGGCTTGAGACTTCAACTCTTTTGGAAAGAAAGATGATAAAAACTGCTAATATAAATTATATTACATTTATCCAAAAGGATGAATACAATAGGCCATGTTATGGCATACGTATCACAGGACCCACTGTGCTCACATTGAGGCTGAAAGACACTTGAAGAAAACAGATGATTTTAGGAGTAGAGACTGTCAAAGAGAAGCGAAGCACAGCCTTGCTATTAATTACATTACCATGAAAGAAAAGGGGAGAAAAGAAAGATACAGATGATAGTCAGGTAATAAGAGGTCCTTGGCCTGAAGAATTAGAGAATGTTAGAAATTATGTTCAGACTACCGAAGTTCCAAAGACCCAGATCCTCTTTGTAGTTTAATTTCTATGGAATAAAATTCTACCTATCTCTTAAGAGTTAAAAAGTATAACAGAGTCTGTACTCAAGCAATACTTAATAGATCTGGACATAAAAAAAATGTTTCTGCAGTAAAAATCCACTATACGAAATAAGGCAGACAAATTACAACACTGGCTAGTCATGACAATATTGTAGTTCAGCAACTGGAAGGGATACCCTAACAAGGGAAATCAAGTGACACAGGTCTCCGTCTGTTCTCCAACAGCTAGGGACAATAAATCTGGAAGGAAACAAGAGTCCTGGGTGGTGGGGATCACCCTCAAAAACCTTCATGACTGAAAAGAGTGAGCGCTAGACTAGTATTTGGGGATCCGGGTCTCAGTTTCAGTCTTGGTCGTGCCTTCACCTTTGCCCCTGAATTTTAACTCATTTCACCATTCGTAAAATGGACATTTACTACCTTTTCTAATATAATTTGCAGGGATATTGTTAGAATTGAGAAACAAAAGGATGGTCTAAAAATAAAAGTCCTGTGTAAGTTATATCATGAAAATACACTTACTATGTAACTTCCTTAGTAAGACCTAAAGTTAATCTACTGTTAAAAGCCTTAGTCCTCTGACCAATCGACAAGAGGTGAAGAAGTAATTCACTCTTTTGAAAAAGGACTGAGAAGGTACATGAGAAACAAAGGAGAAATTCATAGGTGGGATCACTTATCTGTTTTGTGTGCATGCATGCTCAGTTGGGTTTGACTCTTTGCAACTCCATGGACTGCAGCCGATCAGGCTCCTCTGTCCATGGGATGATCCAGGCAAAAATACTGGTGTGGGTTGTCATTTCCTCCTCCAGGGCATCTTCCTGACCCAGGGATTGAACCCCAGTCTCCTGTGTTGGCAAGCGGTTTCTCTACTACTGAGCCACCTGGGAAGCCCTATCTATTTTATACCATACCACTAAGAAGCAGCTCTACCTACAAAGAGGCAGTACATTAAAAATCATGTGACAAAGGTGGGAATCTGACAGCATTTAGTAACGTAAGACCTAAAATTCCTCACTCCAAATAAAATCCTAACAGGCAATTTTCCACTAAAATAGTATAAATAAGAGAAAAAGTAATAATACAGGGAAAGAGAAAATTACTGGAATTATGTTTAGACACAGAGGCTATAACCACATACAATCACAAAAAGAGCCAGATGGACAAAATGAGCAAGAGACTACTAAAAGTGCTTTTTACTGGAACAAAAAAGAATTCAACCCTTTAGGTGGACAATTAAAACATACCATTATTTTTTTTCTCTCTCCCTCCAGAATCAAAACATTTAAGTCATTTCTGCTTTAGAAAACAGGATGTTCTCATATAATTTCATGAGAAAAATAAGATGTTTCGAGGTAATACTTTGCCTTATGTCCTTTTAATATGTTGCTGCCATACCTAAGTCAAAATTGCTTAATGCAAAATTTAAAAAATCATAAATTTGTTTTAGAAAGCCTTTTAAACAATCACAAGAATTTCATACCAAATATATCATAAATGCAACTCACCCAGCATCATTTAAAAAAAAAAAAAAACCTCAAAATTTATCTGATGAAATGGGAAAAATCTCTGAATTTTTAAAACATGCTTCTCAGTAAGCGAAAGGGTTAGCTGCTCAGTCCTGTCCAACTCTTTGAGCGCCATGGATTGGAGCACGCCAGGCTCCTCTGTCGACGGAATTCTCTAGGCAAGCATACTGGAGAAGGGAGTCAATCTCTTTTTCAACGGATGTTCCTGATCCAGGGACAGAACTCAGGTCTCCAGCATTGGATTCTTTCTGAGTCACCAGGGAGACAGGGTGTGCACTAAAAGGATTCTCACCCCTTAAGAGCAGGGTAGGGGAGAAGAGAGTTTTATAAAAGGACTGTTACCTAGACTTTTATCCAAATGGTCACTAGAAACAAATCTACAAGGACCCTAAGACATTAACGCAAGGAGGCAGAAAACTTTAGGTAGGTAAGGGATACACAATTAGAATTAAATCTGAAAGATTCTTTATTATAAATTAAGAAGTTTGGGATTTTAAAAAAATTAGTTAAACTGCTTTTATTCTTTTGGTTTAATGAATTTTAAAAAAGATGTATTTGTCAGTACTATCAGATGGTAATGAAAAAAAAAAAAGAAAATATCAATACAAAAAGAAACCAAAAGAATCATAGAAGACTACTTTGCTCAAGTCTATGAAAGCAAACTTGAAAACCAAATGAAATAGATAATTTACTAGAAAGTGTACTTTTGATACAAACTATTTTGATAAAAACTAACCGCAAGAGATGGAAAATCTAAAATTTACAACAAAAGTCACTGTTGTAAAACTGATATCACCCAACACATTAATAGAGCTACATAGAAGAAAAATATTATCATGCCGAAGGTGATGAAAAGACGCCTTAAAAACTCAATGCCCATTCTTATTGAAAATACTGGATATAAAAGCACACTTTTTAAACACAATATATTTCAGACCCACAATAAGCCAGCACCACCCGATGAGGAAATACTAGATATACTATATTACTAGAGTCAGGGAAAGCCCCATTTTTACCACTGTTACTCATTTTTATCAGTCAACACAGAGAATGAAATTAGAAAGGAATACTACTGGTAGGGGTACAATTAAATAACTAGAATATCCAAAAGAACCAACTAAATATTACTACAACAAGATAATCTAGTAGTTTAGTCAAGTGCAAAACATAAAGAAATCTTTCCTTTCTATGTACAAAGAGAAACCAGATAAACGATAAAATGAAAGAAAAGATCTTATCTATAATTTTAAAAAAAACAGGCATAAACTGAATAAAGAGTTCAAAACATGTATGAGAAAAACTATGGAACACTTCTGAGAGACACAAAGGTAGATTTCAACAAATGGATAGACATATCTTGCTTCTGTACTAAAGATTCAGTAGCATAATGATGTCCTTTCTCCCTGAGTTAATTTTACATGGTCCCCAAATAAATACTATATAAAATTTTTTTTTATTTTGTTTTCTACAGCTAGACAACTGGAAAGAAAAAACAAGCAAAAAAAAGGGAAAATATGAAGGGAAGAGCAAGAGTATTCCTATGACATATTAAATAATTGCTGCAAAGCCATTATAAGTAAAAGAGTACGAAGTCAAATGTACTGTATCAGTAAGCTAATTTCTTAGCTCTTATCATTATACTATGGATATATAAGATGTTAACATTAGGAGAAACTAACTGAAGGGTACATAGGAACTCTCTTATTTTTCTCTTTTATAAGTACAAAGTCATTTAAAAATAAAAAGACTTTAAAAAGCTAGGATACTGGCAGATCAACCAAGGGAACACATTTTTTTAAATTCCAGAAGTATATGAAAAGTTAGTCATAGTAAAGGTAGCATCTCAAAGACATGTAAGAAGATGAACTTGAAATAAGCGGCAAGCATATGACCCAGCAATCCCACTTCTGGGCATACACACCGAGGAAACCAGATCTGAAAGAGACACGTGCACCCCAATGTTCATCGCAGCACTGTTTATAATAGCCAGGACATGGAAGCAACCTAGATGCCCATCAGCAGACGAACGGATAAGGAAGCTGTGGTCCATATACACCATGGAATATTACTCAGCCATTAAAAAAATTCATTTGAATCAGTTCTAATGAGATGGATGAAATTGGAGCCCATTATACAGAATGAAGTAAGACAGAGAGATAAAGAACATTACAGCATACTAACACATATATATGGAATTTAGAAAGATGGTAATGATAACCCTATACGCAAAACAGAAAAAGAGACACAGATGTACAGAACAGACTTTTGGACTCTGTGGGAGAAGGCGAGGGTGGGATGTTTCGAGAGAACAGCATCGACACATGTATATTATCTATGGTGAAAGAGATCACCAGCCCAGGTTGCATGCATGAGACAAGTGCTCGGGGCTGGTGCACTGGGAAGACCCAGAGGGATCGGGTGGAGAGGGAGGTGGGAGGGGGGATCGAGATGGGGAACACATGTGTATCCATGGCTGATTCATGTCAATGTATGACAAAACCCACTACAATACTGTAAAGTAATTAGCCTCCAACTAATAAAAATAAATGAAAAATAAATAAATAAATAAGTGGCAAGGGCAGCAGGGCAGCCATGAGGAAGCATAAGACGGCACCTATCTCTCAAACTGCACATTAGGGTAAGTTATAGAAGAAACAGGGGTTCAAGTGCTAACAACATCACATGGCATTTAAATTACAGAAGAGAGTTGTGTTTGTAATTAAAAATACTTAAATGGAACATACCCTCTTCCAAGGAGGCTATTATAGAGCAACGAACATTTTAATTTCAACTTATTTGTGAAAGGGTAAGGCACATGGAAGGCTTGTTGGACCTCTGAAATGATTATGTCTATTACTACAATAGGGTTAATAAATCAAGTTCTTAGGTTATATCAAACAAATGGGACAGGTTTTTACTGGGAAAAAAGCATAACTACTTTTAATTAAACAGGATACATCCATGAAGTGGAATATTACACTGGCATTAAAAATGAGGTTGATGTACAAACAAACAAAAAGAAGAGAGAAAACAAGAGAGTATAGATCACTACGTCTCATACTGTTCATCCTGTTTTAGTAAAAAATAAAAGGGTTGTAAAAAGATAAAAATGTCATTGAGAAAAAGTACACTGACTGCCTCTGGAAAGGTCTCAGCTCTGCTGAGAAGATGCCTTCCTTTTCATTGTGTACGTTTTTGTAAAGTTTGAAGATCAGAGCAAAAGGTTAGTTTCTTTAAAAGATTGAATATTAGAGACAGACAAGATCCCAAATATATAAAGTGAACACAGTTTAAAGGTGGGGGGAATTGACTCAAGAAAGAAATAGATAATCTTAATAGTTCTACAACTACTGAAAGCTAGAGGAGTTTAAATGTTTCCCCTTTCCTCTGTCCAACACACACAAAAATACCAGATTCAAATGGCTTTATAAACACCTTCTACCAAACATTTGAGAAATGCATCATTCCAACCTTAACAAAATTAAATTATGTCATAGAAGATAATTAGATACAATTGTATTATGTAATTCATGTGGCATTAAGTGAAAATGCAGAATTATCAAATTATTAATACACAAATATTTATAACTAGATAACATATACTATAAATATTTTGTTAAATTATATAAATTATGATAGTTGTATAATTTATATAATCTAATAATTATATAAATTTATTAAATTACAGTGATCATAATAATTATGAATTAAAGTTAAATACATACTGTATTTGTAATATGATACTATCTAGCCAACTAGCCTTGTCTTTTTTTAAATGAACTATGTATGTGCACAGAGAAGACTGAAAGATCACTAAAATGTCAAGGGTCTTCCCTGGGTGTAGAAATGATAAAAATCGTGATTTTTCTAAATTTTATAACACTTCTACCAACTAACACACATTATTTCTGTATTTTTTCCTCCAAAAGTTAAGTACCTCTAGTTTGGACACAATTTGAAATCATCACATTTGAAGGAGAAGAAAAGTAAGGGAGCCAAAGGCAGATTCAGGTACATATATAAATTGTGGGGGAGCCTTTCTTAATACAAATTAATTCAAAATTGCTAGTGCTACTGCAAAAGGGCACAGGAACTCCAATTAAAGATTACTATTCACATACATAGAAAACTGAGGCTCAGAGAAATTTCAAGGTTAATTCAGGTCCACCCACAGTGAAGTGGCAAGCCAGTGTTGGTCAAATCCTCATGAGCAGATCATGCTAGACCACCTACCTAGATATATGTACAGTAGGTGCTCTGTATCCTTGGGTTCTCCATTCAACCACTGTGGATTCAACCAGCCACGGGTCAAAAATATACAGAAAAGATCTGGGGAAAGTTCCAAAAGACAAAACTTGCATTTGCCAAGCAGCCTGGCAACTACTTACATAGCACTTACAAGGTTATTATAACAAACCTAGAGACGACTTAAAGTATAATGGGAGGGATATATGTAGACTATATGTAAATACTATACTGTTTTATATTAATAAAAGGGACTTGAGCATCTCTGGGTTTTGATATCCTCCAAGGTCTCAGAACCAACCACTCACAGTTACTAAACGATGACTGTGTTATCTCCCAGAGCAGCTTGTTTCTCCTTCAGAGTCTCATGATTCCTAAAAAGTTACGTGTTCAGTTTGCATTCCCACCAACAGTGTAAGAGGGTTCCCTTTCCTCCACACTCTCTCCAGCACTTATTGCCTGCAGACTCGTGGATAGCACCCATTCTGACTAGCGTGACATGGTACCTCATTGTGGTTTTGATTTGCATTTCTCTGATAATGAGTGATGTTGAGCATCTTTTCATGTGTCTGTTAGCCATCTGTATGTCTTCTTTGGAGAAATGTCTGTTTAGTTCTTTGGCCCATTTATTGATTGGGTCTTTTATTGTTCTGGAACTGAGCTGCAGGAGTTGCTTGTATGTTTTTGAGATTAATTCTTTGTGAGTTGCTTTGTTTGCTATTATTTTCTCTCATTCTGAAGGCTGTCTTTTCACTGTTGTTGGGAATGCAAGCTAGTACAGCCACCGTGGAGAACAGTGTGGAGATTCCTTAAAAAACTGGAAATAGAACTGCCATACGACCGAGCAATCCCACTGCTAGGCATACACACCAAGGAAACCAGAATTGAAGGAGACATATGTACTCCAATGTTCATCGCAGCACTGTTTACAATAGCCAGGACATGGAAGCAACCTAGATGTCCATCGGCAGATGAACGGATAAGAAAGCTGTGGTACACATATACAGTGGAATGTTACTCAGCGATTAAAAAGAATGCATTTGAATCAGTTCTAATGAGGTGGATGAAACTGGAGCCTATTTATACAGAGTGAAGATAGAAAAACACCAATACAGTGTACTAACGCATATACATGGAATTTAGAAAGACGGTAACGATGACCCTATCTATATGCGAGACAGCCAAAGAGACACATGTGTGAAGAACAGACTTTTGGACTCTGGGGGAGAAGGCGAGGGTGGGATGATTTGAGAGAATAGCATTGAAACATGTATATTATCATATGTGAAACAGATCACCCGGACAGGCTTGATGCATGAGGCACGGTGCTCAGGGCTGGTGCACTGGGATGACCCAGAGGGATGGGATGGGGAGGGATGTGGGAGGGGGGTTCAGGATGGGGGACACATGTACACCCATGACTGATTCATGTCAATGTGCTGCAAAACACACTACAACACTGTAAAGTAATTAGCTTCCAATTGAAATAATTAATTACCAAAAGAAGTTACGTGTTCAGTTATTATCATCCTAGCACCTAGCGCTGCTCAATAAGCATTTATTGAGTGAATCCATTTCTTAAATAATCAGAATAAGTGAAAACAAAAAATCTCAAACAGCTTAGACAGTATCAATAAATTCTCTTGACCCACAACTTTTTATCAATGAGTAACCACAGCTTTCTCTGGAAGATATCTAGAACAAAATCTCTTTAAATGCAAGAGGCATTTCCACATTTTTATGTTCAGTTAGTTAAATAACTAAAACTAAAGATAAACAGTTTCGGGTTGTCTTATGGAGTATGGCTAATCTATCAGGCGTCACTATCAAGGTAATCCTTGAAGGTAGGCATATAAGTAAAGGTAAAAGAAATTTAAAAACTGGAATGACTCAAAAATTAACTCTGTCAGAGTTAATTCTACTTCACTGCTCTTATATGATATTAAAGACGTTAAACATGTATGCCCTGGTGTTACGGTAGTGAATACGCTATATTACATGGTAAGAAGGACTTGGCAGATGTAACTAAAGTTATTAATTAGCAGACTTTAAAAAAAAGGAGACAAGATTCACTGTCACTCGTTTGGCACTTTCTCTGCATGCCATATGGTAGCCTGCAACCCTAAAGAAGGAACACACTCTAAAGAATGAGCTTACATGGGGAAGATGAGCCCCAGAGCACTGTGACCCTTGCCCTAAAGCTCAGAACAATGGCAAAGTTTGTTTTGGCTCTGTTTGGCTGACATTTATCCAATGCTGGCATTGAAAATATCTGCTTTAGTTAAGACCAGTATGGATGCAATAAAGAACCATGTAGTGACATGAGAAAAAAGATCTTCATAACCCACATAATCACGATGGTGTGATCACTCACCTAGAGCCAGACATCCTGGAGTCCGAAGTCAAATGGGCCTGAGGAAGTCTCACTATGAACAAAGCTAGTGGAGGTGATGGAATTCCAGTTGAGCTGTTCCAAATCCTAAGAGATGATGCTTGCTGTCAAAGTGCAGCACTCAGTATGCCAGCAAATTTGGAAAACTCAGCAGTGGCCACAGGACTGGAAAAGGTCAGTTTTCATTCCAACCCCAAAGAAAGGCAATGCCAAAGAATGCTCAAATGACCACACAATTGCACTCATCTCACACGCTAGTAAAGTAATGCTCAAAATTCTCCAAGCCAGGCTTCAGCAATACGTGAACCGTGAACTTCCAGATGTTCAAGCTGGTTTTAGAAAAGGCAGAGGAACCAGAGATCAAATTGCCAACATCTGCTGGATCACCGAAAAAGCAAGAGAGTCCCAGAAAAACATCTATTTCTGCTTTGTTGACTTGCCAAAGCCTCTGACTGTGTGGATCACAACAAACAGGAAAATTCTGAAAGAGACGGGAATACCAGACCACCTGACCTGCCTGTTGAGAAACCTGTATGCAGGTCAGGAAGCAACAGTTAGAACTGGACATGGAAAAAACCAAAAAACAACAAACAAACAAAAAATGAACTGGACATGGAACAACAGACTGGTTCCAAATAGGAAAAGGAGTATGTCAAAGCTGTACATTGTCACCCTGCTTATTTAACTTATGTGCAGAGTACATCATGAGAAATGCTGGGCTGGAGGAAGCACAAGCTGGAATCAAGACTGCCGGGAGAAATATCAATAACCTCAGATATGCAGATGATACCACCCTTATGACAGAAAGTGAAGAAGAACTAAAGAGTCTCTTGATGAAATTGAAATAGAGGAGAGTGAAAAAGCTGGCTTAAAGCTCAACATTCAGAAAACGAAGATCATGGCATCCGGTCCCATCACATCATGACAAACAGATGAGGAAACAGTGGCTGACTTTATTTTTCTGGGCTCCAAAGTCACTGCAGATGGTGATGGCAGCCATGAAATTGAAAGACGCTCACTCCTTGGGAGGAAAGTTATGACCAACCTATACAGCATATTAAAAAGCAGAGACATTACTTTGTCAACAAAGGTCCGTCTAGTCAAGGCTATGGTTTTTCCAGTGGTCATGTACGGATGTGAGAGTTGGACTATAAAGCAAGCTGGGCACCGAAGAATTGATGCTTTTGAACTGTGGTACTGGAGGAGACTCGAGAGTCCCTTGGACTGCAAGGAGATCCAACCAGTCCATCCTAAAGGAGATCAGTCCTGGGTGTTCATTGGAAGGACTGATGCTGAAGCTGAAACTCCAATACTTTGGCCACCTGATGTGAAGAGCTGACTCATTTGAAAAGACCCTGATGTTGGGAAAGACTGAGGGCAGGAGGAGAAGGGGACGATGGAGGATGAGATGGTTGGATGGCATCACCAACTCGATGGACATGGGTTTGGATGGACTCTGGGATTTGGGGATGGACAGGAAGGCCTGGTGTGCTGCAGTTCATGGGGTCGCACAGAGTCAGACACGACCGAGTGACTGAACTGAGCTGAACTGAGAGACATGAGAAAGTTACCTTGTAACTTGTAAGGAATAACTCTTACAACCACAGTCAAACTCCTATGATTCAAGTAGGCCAATTCCAGAGCACTATGGTCCTGGACATTTTGACATGGACTTTCCTTGAGAATGGAGGTCACTTCCGTCTTGTTTTTATGTGGCTTTTGGATTAAAATCTTTGCTTGCTCAGCAATACACATCAGTGCCTAGTACTGTGCTGGTTGTATAGTACACTCTCAATAAAGGAGGGGGAGGGTGGCCCTGAGTGGGCCCAATGTAATCACATGAACCCGTAAATGCGGGGCTTCCCTGGTGGCTCAGTAGTAAAGAACTCGCCTGCCAATGTAGGAGATGCAGGTTTGATCCCTGTGTGGGGAAGATGCCCTGGAGAAGGAAATGGCAAGCCACTTCAGTAGCCTTGCCTGGGAAATCCCACAGACAGAGGAGCCTGATGGGCTACAGTCTATGGGGTTGCAAAGTCAAACACAACTTATCGACTAAACAACAATTCTCAGGCTTCGAAATTAAATTAGAATACATTTCAAATCCCTTACCTCTGCTTACAAGACTGTATAACCTACCTCCTGCTTCCATTCCCACCCTCTTCCCCCACCTCCCCCGTTCTTTCCTCTCTCTAATGCCTTTGCACTGTCTGTCTTTCAGTTCGAGAACTCTGCTCCCAAATCTTCAAATGACTGCTCCACTGTTATCGTTCAGCTTTGGCATAAATGTCACATCTTCAAAGAGATCTTCCATCGCCATCAAATCAACACTGGTACTCTCCTTAAACCTTCTATCATATACACTGTTTTCTCCTCAAAACATTTAACATCTAAAAGGCTCTAGGCATCTATCTGTTTATTTAATTTTGTCTCCCTCATTATCATTCCCAAACTAGAACATAAATTTCATGAGGATAGGGACCTGGATTCTCATGCACTGCTGTTGCCTTCACACCTACAACAGTGTTTGGGGCACAGCAGACATCCAATAACACTGCTGAATGTATGAATGTAGATGATACAAAGAGGAGTAAGATATCAACTTACAAATGTGCACAAGAAAAGTTTTAATACGAGGTAACATCTGTACCAAAGGATGAGAGATTTGATAATTTCTGGCTAGGCAATCAAGAATGAGTTCAGAGAGAAAGTAGCAAGAGAAGTAGCCTTTAAAGATATTTAGGAATTTTACGGCAGTTTTACATTTTGTCTGGTAGGATAAAAACTTTAGACATCTTCTTATAGGCAATGAAAAATACGGACATTTCAAATAAGGAAGGATACATGATTATGGCAAGATTTACAAAAGTTAATAGAACCAGTTGATATTTCTTACTTTAGAGAAGAAATAACCAAGCATTATATGCATATACTACTAATTTATAGTTAAAACTAATGACCAAAGACTTTTTCAACTGAAAAACATAACAACAGGAAAAAAACACACAAAATTTTACACTCTATAATAAACTTAATTGTTTTAATTAGTCTTATTTTGACAATTTTGACAGCATACTTACTAATTTATGTTTTTAATAAGACAAAGAACTAAAAAATCACCTCTGACAATCATTTTACCAAATTAACAAATATTCAAACATCTCCTCGTTAGTAAAGGAAATGTTTTTTCTAAATTCTTAATGTGCTCTAATCTGATAAAATTCCACTTTCTGGTCATCCAATGTTTTAAGCTATCTTTCGTCTGGGGGAAAAAAAAATCAAATTCTGATTAATTTTTTTTTAATAAATGCTTAAAGCAGAATTTTATGTCTCCCCATGTGTCTTTTTAAAATCATGTCTTGTTGTCTTGTTTAATGTTTTCAGCTTTGATCTTTACTAAAAACCTAAAACAGCTATAACACTGCTCCCAAAGGTACAATTTACAATACAAACTTAGAAACCCTCCTCCATAAAGATGAGATGTCAACACTAAAGAGTTCAGGGACTTAAATTACCAAAACAGCACCAAATGTTTATGGTATCACTGTGAATTCAAGAAAAAGGAGCACACAGAATGAGTTTTTAAAAAATAGCCTTTTTTCCAAAACACAATTAAAACTACCATCACCTTAACATTTAAAATACTTAGATCACTTGGCCAATCATTTTATCAGTTTATAGCACACAAAAGAGCCCTGGAAATACATTTGATTTGATAAGAAAAAGTCCAATTTTTAAGTTGACATTAAAGACAAAATCTACTGTATATGCAAGAATAAATTTATGGCGTAACAATGATGTTTATTTATTAGAACCTCAAACCAAATACTTGGGTCAAGACTTTTATTCTTACACGGTATCCTCAAGTTCTTACCTTGGATGAGAAAACAATGACCTTTTCAATACCCGATATACTGAAGATAGCATTGCCTAATTCTATACTACCATTTCCTGCTTTTTTTAATGTCGTCCCTCCCTCCTGCTTTATGCTGAATTTTAGCATGTAAGGCAATGTATAGCCTATAAAATTATTTCATTTCTGAGTATCTGAAGATAAATGTTTTCTATTACAGGGTAAACAATCCAAATTTATTCTTAAGTAAAATGACAAAACCAAATCTACCTGGCATTACTGGATTGTGTCAATCAAATCAGAAACCTCTGGGTCACTTGCACTACTCAGAGTAGATCTAATACACAGATTCATTTTAGGGGTTGAGAGAATGAATCACAGTAAGAGTTCAACACGAACACTTAACACTATAAAAGTGAAAGAGAGAAAGGAAAATCAAGGCAAACTAACAAATTTAATTCCTTCTTTCAATATAGATAAATATTTTTAAAACTGAAACTTATATTTACTTCATAAATCTTTAAAAAAACTTTCTTTGCCAAGTCCCGTAAGATCGGTAGAATTGTAGTGCTTCTACACTGCTTCTCTTCTATTAAAATAGAAAAAGCAGCACTGCTTCTATCAAAGATCAATACCCTAACGTGGGCATGGAGTCCAACTACTCCTGTCTTTGCAAGAAAACCACTGACTAACCTCTCTCTCTCCCGTATAGTCAGTTTCTCCTCTTCTACTGAACCACTATCATGAACAAATGTGCTCTATTATTACACATCTTAAGAAATTCCTCAGGACTTCCCGATAGCTCAGATGGTAAAGAATCTGACTGCAATGCAGGAGACCTGGGTTCGATCTCTGGGCCAGGAAATTCCTCTCCTGACCTCAGCTCCCCTTCACCTCCCCCGCCCCACCAATTAGATATGACCATTTCTTTGTTCTACTCACAGCAAAACTTCTTCATCTAGTGGCCTTCATTTCCTATCTCTATTTTCTCACCTTTAATTTACTCTTTAACCCACCCTAATCCTAAACAATCTCCTGAAACTCAATTGTCAAGGTCACTAATGACTACCCAGCGGCCTAATTCCATTGCCTCATCTTAGTACAGTAACCTCTTCAGGAACATTAGACCAAGCAGACCACTCTCTTCTACTTGAAGTAGATGTCTTCTCTTGTCCTCTACTTGTTCTTCTGGCTTTCCTCCTCCCTCTGATTTCCTCTATTGGTTTGTTTTGTCTCTTCAGGCATCTTCTAAAACATGAGGGCCTGAGGACTTGTACCAGGACTGCTTTCTCTCCTGTTTTCTCACCTACTCCCAAGGCTTTAGCGTCAATAACCTCAGACATGCAGATGACACCACCCTTATGGCAGAAAGTGAGGAAGAACTAAAGAGCCTCTTGATGAAAGTGAAAAAGTTGGCTTAAAGCTCAACATTCAGAAAACTAAGATCATGGCATCTGGTCCCATCACTTCATGGCAAATAGATGGTGGAGCAGTGGAAACAGTGGCTGACTTTATTTTTGGGGGCTCCAAAATCACTGCAGATGTTGATTGCAGACATGAAATTAAAAGACGCTTGCGCCTTGGAAGGAAAGTTATGGCCAACCTAGACAGCCTATTAAAAAGAAGACATTATTTTGCCAACAAAGGTCCGCGTAGTCAAGGCTATGGTTTTTCCAGTGGTCATGTATGGATGTGAGAGTCGGACTATAAAGCAAGCTGAGCGCCGAAAAATTGATGCTTTTGAACTGTGGTGTTGGAGAAGACTCCTGAAGAGCCCCTTGGACTGCAAGGAGATCCAACCAGGTCATCCTAAAGGGGATCAGCCCTGGCTGTTCTTTGGCAGGACTGATGCTGAAGCTGAAACTCCAGTACTTTGGCCACCTCATGCAAAGAGTTGACTCATTGGAAAAGACCCTGATGCTGGGAGGGATTGGGGGCAGGGGGAGAAGGGGAAGACAGAGGATGGGATGGTTGGATGGCATCACTGACTCGATGGACATGGGTTTGGGTAGACTCCAGGAGTTGGCGATGGACAGGGAGGCCTGGCGTGCTGCAGTTCATGGGGTCGCAAAGAGTCGGACACGACTGAGTGACTGAACTGAACTGAATGATGTTAAATCTCGAATTTAAATCCTAACCCTCTTCTGTGAATATCCAACTATCTATCTGATATTTCACTTGGATACATTTAAAATAAACAGATACCTGATTCACAAATTTCCTGGCCCTCTCCCTATGAGACTTAAATCTTCAAATACCTACTCCTCTGAAGATTTCTGTCACAAAGAATACAGGGACAACTTTTTTTTCTTCCCTTACAGGGGCAGCCTTGCTCTTCCACACTATTACAGCAGCCTGAGTATGTATGTGCTAAGTCACTTCAGTCGCGTCTGACTCTTTCGACCCTATGGACAGTAACCCACCAGGCTCCTCTGTCCATTGGATTCTCCAGGCAAGAATACTGGAGTGGGTTGCCATGTCCTCCTCCAGGGGATCTTCCCAACCCAGGGATTGAACCCACGTATCTTACATATCCTGCCCTGGCAGGTGGGTTCTTTACCACTCACACCACCTTATTTTGTGAAGAGTATAGTCAGAATTCATTATTTTCTGAATAAAAACGCCCTATATACAGTGAGGGTTCTGAATGACACCTGGATCCAATGCCTAGATTAAAGCAGTAACATCAATAGATAAGGCAGGCAAGATCTCAGCACCACATTAAAGCTCGAGGATGTATTCTACAATTTCTAAGAGGAAGCCAGAATACTAATTCTTTAGATATTCCCAGATTACGTGAATGTTGTTCTTATCAGGCATCAAATACAACAAAAAATAAATCACTGTGAAAACGTTGGCAATCAAACAGGCATTTTCCTGAGCAATGCATAATAGAAAAGTATGCAGCACCCGAAAAGCATTACTTTTTTGAATAAATTCACCTTGAGATTACCAAAAGCACCAGCTGTAAGATCGCTGATCCAATGCTTATTTAAATGGGGAGTGGCACCAGAGCCACTTTCAAAGACTATCCTTAAAAATCTTTAAATTCTGATATGCAAGCTTTAGCACAGTGTTCACCTATGCTGAACAGAGCTGACCTGAGTGACCAGTGGCTTCCCAGTGGCTCAGCGGTGAAGAATCCACCTGCCAATGCAGGAGACGCAGGAGACTCGAATTCGGTCCCTGGGTCAGAAGATCCCCTGGAAGAGGACATGGCAACCCACTCCAGTATTCTTGCCTGGAGAATCCCAAGAGCAAAGGAGCCTGCTGGGCTACTGTTCACAGGGTCACAAAGAATTGAACATGACTAAGCACACATGAGTGACCAATAAAACATTGCAGAAGCGTGTGACTTCTGAGGCTACGTCACTGTAAGACACTGTGGCTTCTACCCTGGTCCCTTGGATTGCTTACTGTGGAGCCAGCCTCTGGGTTATCAGGACACTCAGGCCACTCAGGTAACCTTATGGAAAGGTCAACCTTTGGGTCCCAGGATGGCCTTTCCATAAGGTTACCTGAGTGTCCTTACAATGACTACCAACTTGCCAGCCAGATGAGTGAGTGAATGACCCCGGAAGCCGATCCTCTAGCCCTACTCAGCACTTCTTGCTCATGTAGACAGAGAATAAGCAAAATACACAGATTCTTTCACCCTACTGTAATTCATAACAGAAATTCCTCCTAACCACCCCCTTGAATAACTAGCAAATGAGCCATCCTTGTCAGAATTTCCCCAATTATCTTAACCACGGGACCACTTCTGTTAAAGCCCAAACCAGTAGGATTTCGAAACTGAAGGACTGGCTAATCAGACTGAAGCAGAAAGCTGTTTATCCTCTTCCAGTATCTGCTTTGTAACTTTTGAAGTAAAAAAAAAACTGTTCTGGAGCTTGAATGAGAGTTATCATTATGATTTAAAATGCATGTTCTAGAATGCTACCTTGTGATGAAGACACAAATTAGAGTTTACCACAGTAGTGTATATATTTGCCCACCTAACAAGCTGAATTTGCAAAATTTGGGTTTCTGTGGACTACAGTGTGAAAAGCTAATCAAGAAACTGGTCACAGTGATTACACTGTTACCTGTGTTAATCACACAGTGATTGCTTCTGTGGAGGGGACATGTGTAACTAAGAGACAGGGATGAAAAGTCAAAGTGTGAGTCGTTCAGTTGTGTCTGATTCTGTGACCCCCATGGACTATAGCCCACCAGACTCCTCTGTGCAGGAAATTCTCCAGACAAGAATACTGGAGTGGGTTGCCATTCCTTTTCCAGGGTGTCTTCCCAACCCAGGAACTGAAGCAGGGTCTCCTGCATTGCAGGCAGGTTCTCTTCCGTCTAAGCCACCAGGGAAGAGACAGGGACAGCATATTTATTTTCATTTCATTTTCTCTTGCAGGTTTTGATATGTATACTGCACGCCGGTAATATCTGCTCAAGAATATAAATCTTTAAGTCTCTTCCTGACAAAACTACATTTTTTAACGTTTAAAATAAGAGAAACCTAAAACAACTTCAGTACTTATTCAAAATCATGCTCATTACTTTTTAAATTCAACCAAGTAAGACATTATCTCAGTATCTTATTAGTGCCTACATTTGAAGCAAGTTACATGTTACAATGCTAGAAACACCCAAGATGATACGACAAGAAACAATCAGGCTTTGATAACATAAAAGCAGAATATGATTTTTTAAAACCACGTGTGTAGATCAGCCTTAGAAAACAATAAAAAGAAAACTGGTGTTGTTATATCAATCCCAGACAAACTAGACCTTCATGCAAAAAGCACTTTCAGAATAAAAGTGGAATACTTCGTAACAGTAAGTCACTAAGCAGATATAACTATTACACATTTCTATCCAACTACTAGGCTTCCCTGATGGCTCAGCAGGGGAAGAATCTGCTGGCAACGCATGAGACACAGGAGATGTGGGTTCAATCCCTGGGTCGAGAAGATCCCCTGGAGAAGGAAATGGCAACCCACTCCAGTATTCTTGCCTAAAAAATCCCAAGGACAGGGGAGTTCGGAGGGCTACAGTCTAAAGGGTTGCAAAGCGTCAGACATGACTGAGCAACCAAGCACAGTGTATATATATGTTCATCTACTAGCAATGTCTCAAATAAATAAAGCAAAAGCTGAGAGAATACAAGGGGAAATATCTACAGTGGTAAACGGGATATTTTAATACACTCTTGTCTGTGTAATTGATACAAGCAAACAAAAGGTCACTTATGACCCTGAAGATTTGAAATACGGGATTAACCAGCAAGATCCAATGTAAATATATTAGAACACCACATTCAATAGCTATAGGGAAAAAATAATATACTGGGGCCACAGTGCAGATCTCAAATGTTAAAGGTCTGAAATCACAGACCTTTGAAACACTGAGATTGTTCTCTGATGACATTGCTATGTTGTTAAGAGTTCTCTGATGACATATCTTATGTTGTTAGAAATAAAAGACATTTGAAAACAACTAGAAAATCTCCATGTGTTCAGAAATCGAGAAATATAATACATTCAACTTATCCAAGTGTTAAAGTAGATACCAGTGAAAATTAGAAACCATTTTAAAGTGAATTATAAAAGTACTATATATTAAAATTTGAGTAATGTTGCTAGCTGAAACAGTACTTAGAGGGAAATGCTCAGCCTTAAATGCATATATTTAAAAGGGAGAAATGCTGAAAAGTAGTGATCTACAAGAAGTTAGCAAAAGAACAAAAAAGTAAATCCCAAAAAGTAGAAGGAAGGAAATAAAGAGCAGAAATCAATGCAATAGAGAACAAATACGTAATAAAAAGAAAAGGAATCAGCAAGATTCAAAATTTGGTTCCTTTGAATGACTACTAAATTCCCAGGGAGACTGAATGAGGAAAAACAGAAGGTAGTTTTAGCCTATAACAGATACAATAAGATAATTCTTTACTGCAACCATTAAACGGATACTAATATTTATTATAAATAATTTTATGCTAGTAAATTTAAAAAGTTTAGATGAAAAGGACAACTTCTTAGGGGGAAAACTACCAAAATAATCAACAGAAAATCTGAGAAGGTTAAAAATTAAAAATCAAAGGAGTAATTAAAAATTTTTCCACAAAGAAAATTACCAGCCCAGATGGCTTCTCGGCCAGATTCTCACAGAAATTTAATGAAACAATTCAGTCCTACTTAAACTTTTTCAGAATAGAAAATGAGGGTCAGCTCATTTTATAAGGCTAGTATGAGATAACCGCTGATTTCAATTCCTGACAAGGACAATATAGGCCACCTCACTGATACAAAACTATTAACAGAATATCAAACTGAATCCAGAAATACATAAAAAGAGTAATACTGTAAAACCAAATTAGGTTTACCTCAGAAATCAGGTTAGGTTTAAGATTTTAAATAATATGTAATTCAATATATTAACATAGTGAAGGAGAAAAGTCATACAGTAATGAAAAGCTGCAACAACAACAAAAAAAGCATTAAGTTCAAATATACAGAACAAAACACAAAATTCTTAGTAAACCGGTACAGAAGGGAACGTCTTTAAACATGACGAAGGGTTTCACAGAAACAAAACAAAACGAACTTGAGCAAACAGGCCTGGAGGGAAATGCTGAAAGCTTCCTCTTGGAGACCGGGAACCAGAAGGGCAGGAGCTCTGGGGTGGCGGCAGCACTGTGCGTCTTGACCTGAGCAATAAGTTCATGTGTGTTTGTGTGTTTGCAGTAACATGTAAAGTTCTCCATGGTGCTTTTATATACACCTTGAAATATATATTAAAGATAAAAAAGAAAGAAATATTTGGAAATAAAAGGCTAACCTAGCCTATCACTCAAGCTTGGCAACTCCGTAGGTCCTCACCTCCCCACCACCACCCAGTTACCGTTACTTTCAAACCAGTTAACATTTATTGGGCTTACAAGACACGGTACAATGTGGCAACATGTATCATGAACCTTAACAATGTCTAAGATGAAACCTTATTCCATTACATTACTCCAGTGCCAATCATTCCATTCTAAGGAAAAAGACAAAGAGAAAAAAATCCATGTGTTAAGACATTCACTGCCCACATGATGATAAAATAGAAAACCTAAACTAAATAACCAACTCCAGGAAACAATTAAGAAAAATAATTTTTACAATGGGATTATACAGTCAATAAAAATAAGATTTATCAAATATTCCAAGAAATGAATATAACCTAATTTTTAAAAAATTAGACATATACACATGTTTACACTGTAACAGGGGGAAAAAGTCATAGGCACAAAGAAGAAAGTGAAAGACAGAGGGAAGAAGAGAGGGACAGAGGGTACTGAAAGCGGGAGGGAAGGGTTGGGAGAGACGAAAACTGAACTGGTTTTCTTCATATGCTGAGCTTATGAATGTCATCTGTACTTCTGTATTTCCTGAATTTTCTTTAATGACTACAGAAAACTTTAGTAATGGGGTACATAAGAGCTGAAGAAAATAATCACAAACCTAAGTAAAGTATCCTAAATATTTTAAAAAGTTCCTTCAAAGGGTAACTTTAAAATTTCAACTTTTATCTCAGTACCATTTTATTCAGATAAATTATTTAACATTTAAATTGTGTTAAGTCTATCATATGCTAGTTACTTAGCACAGAGAGAACTTCTAATCATAATTAGTACTTAAAATAATATAACTTAAGAATAATAATTAGATTTCCAAACATATATCAACTCCAATTTTCTAGCTAGAAAGTGAAAAGTGAAAGTGAAGCCCCTCAGCTGTGTCCAGCTCTTTGCGACCCCATGGACTGTAGCCTACGAGGCTCCTTCATCCACAGAATTTTCCAGGCACGAGTACTGGAGAGAGTTGCTGTTTCCTTCTCCAGAGGATCTTCCCCACCCAGGGATCAAAGCCGGGTCTCCTGCATTGCAAGAAGATGCTTTTACCATCTGAGCCACCAGGGAAGTTCCCTTGAGGCTTCCCTGTGGCTCAGCTGATAAAGAATCCGCCTGCAATGTGGGAGACCTGGTACAGTCCATGGGGTCACAAAGGTCAGACACGACTGAGTGACTTTCTAGCTAGCTGCTGCTGCTGCTAAGTCGCTTCAGTCGTGTCCAACTCTGTGCAACCCCATAGACGGCAGCCCACCAGGCTCCCCCATCCCTGGGATTCTCCAGGCAAGAACACTGGAGTGGGTTACCATTTCCTTCTCCAAAGCACAAAAGTGAAAAGTGAGAGAGCAGTCGCTCAGTCGTGTCTGACTCTTCACGACCCCATGGACTGCAGCCCACCAGGCTCCTCCATCCATGGGATTTTCCAGGCAAGAGTAATGGAGTGGGGTGCCATTGCCTTCTCCAGACTTTCTAGCTAATAAAATCAAGTCTTTAAATGACCTTCAGAACTCCCCTTGGTCTACCCTGCCCACACCTACCCTCTGACCTGCCCTGCCACACACCCCCCACCCCCGCTTCAGCCACGGCCTCCCACATGCTGCTCTTCCAACATGCCAAGGACATTTCCACGTTAGAAGCTGCTGCTTGCTCTACCCGAACATTTCCTTCCAGATAGTTCCATGGCTTAATCCACTTCACTCAGAAAAGGGCTTCTCAAAAAGCCTTTTCTCACCAAACTACCTGAAGTGTTACAGTATCCTGTTACTTTTTAATCCCCTGAATCTATCTTATTCTGCTTCAAACCCTGTGAGCTACCTGACGTGTGTGTGCGACTGAGTGTGCACACATGAATAATGTCTATGCCCCTCGCTGATATTTAAGCTCAGGAAGCACAGCTCTACTTTGTTTACCATTGTGTCACATGACCTGCCAATAGCAGGCTTTCAAAAATACTTGTTGAAAGAACAAAAGATGGTAACTGGTTTTAGTTTTGCTGAGAAAATAATGATGGAACACTACTAGAATTCAGTAAAGCTTTCAAATGAATTCATTCTCAATCACAAGAGCATTACACACATACTTTGGTGGTAGGAGTACAATGTTCACAATTCAGGGTTCAGTAACAGGAAGGAATGGGGACTTCTTATGATTCCCTGCCCCTTTCCATATCCTTCCTTCCTCTCATTCATCCATAAATGGTTAGTCAGAGAGTATTCTACACATTAAGAACACACAGACAATTAAGGCAAGTTAATGCATGAGACATATGAGCATAATAACCATAGAACATGGCATGCAACAGAGTTCTGTGAAGTTGTAACATAACAGAGGAAGTAATCCACTTTTAGGGGCAGGTGTTCAGGGAAGTTTCAACAGTGATGACATTCAACAAACACTTGCAAAACCAAATAACAAAAGATATGCTTCATTTTACTTTACATATGAAATGAGAGTATTAAGTCTGAAAGTGTTACAGTAATTTGCTACCATGAGATAAGCTCGCTTGAGAGCGAAACCAAAACAAGAGGAATGCCAGAGCAGGACCAGAGAAACTAAGCCAAGTCCTTGATGATTTCAGACTGGATGAAGCCCCAGATGAAGTTCAAGGACAAGACCTAATCATGCCCTTTACTGTGTAGCCAGTCTGAATTTGGTTTTCTGTCACTTGCAATATAAGTATACAGAGGAATCTCAGCGAATTCTTTGAAAAAAACCAAAGCATTTGTTTTTTCAGTGTACAGGGGCACTATTGGTATTCTGGAAGGGACAATTCTTGTTTTGCTGGCAAACATCACAGGACACTTGGTATATCTCGTCTCTACCAGACCCACAGATTTCCAAACACCACTCATCTTCAAGAAGAACCACAGGTCTATTCCCTGTTAGTTGCTACCTGTATCCATTCCTCACAGTGCACGCGTAAATGTTCTTAACAACAACCTTAAAAGAACTGGGATATACCACTCAAATATACTAATTTTATATAGTAATCCATTTTAATTAGTCATTCATGACTATCTAAATGACTGATTCAGTCCTAAGTACAGCTTATACCCGCTCTTGAGATAAGCAGTGCTTTAAGAATGCCACTACTATCTGAAAATTCTCATTCATTTAAGCTTACTTCTCCATACAATATTATCAATATATGTCACTGACAATGTTGGTTATCTTCCCTGTAGCCATTCATCTAATTTCTTCCTAGACTGAAATGCTAGTCCAAAATGAAATCTGATACAGGCTTTCTGTAAAAGGTTTACTTGCCTCATCAAGAGATGAGAGGGCAAACTTCCTCCCGTCTTTGGTGGTTGTGTCAGAATGTGGTGCCTGGAGCAGAAAGAGAAACATGCAACTATGAAAGGATAAACCTGAGCACAAAGGTCGCCACACTACAGATAAAGATGGAAAGCACTTGGATTCAATCTAGAGGGGAAGCCAGTCTGAGCAGGAACCCAAATGGGAGGGCAGTTTAGAGGAAACGGAAACACAGAACCTCTGTGCTGACTGAGGACTGAGGACTGAGCAAAGCCAAGCTTATGCACAAACTGCCCTTTAAACTAATCCTACCTATGCCTTTGCCAATTACCTGAGCTAATACACTTCTTCTGTTTTTAAATCCTATTTGCATCCTAACTGATACAGGAAACAGCTATGTTTAGGGGAAACAGCAAAATCGAGACACTGCAGGGAATGTAAAGAAACTTTCAGACATAAGAGAATCAGGAACTATAAAGTCAAGAAACAAGAAATCAGATCATTTCATTCCTATGGAGTATATTTCAGAAGCGGTCTAAGACAACCATGGATGATTGAGATAAGGCTGTTAGCTTTGGTAATTAGATCATCAAGATGACTTTTTAAAAACCAATTTCGGTGCTGTGATGGTAAGGGAAGTCAGAGTGCAAAGGAAAGAATAATTTACACTTTTAAGAACTCCATAACGCACCAAACCCTTGGAAAGACATGTAACGTGTGTTAAACTCCGTCGATTACAACTCTGTGAGGTAAGTATAACATTCTGTGGTGTCCTTAGTCGCTCAGTCTTGTCCGACTCTTTGTGACCCCATGGATTATAGCCCACCAAGCTCCTCTGTCCATGCTGACTCTCCAACAAGAATACTGCATTGGGTTGCCATGTCTTCCTCGTATAACATTCTACTTTACAGACAAAGAACACAGCCTGAGTAGTAAGTTGCCCACAGCCACAAAGACAGTAACTGGTTTCAGTAGACTTCAAAATCAGATCTTTGAAGCTTAAAAGTAAATGTCCTTCCTACTATACCCCTTCATGGATCACAGACTCATCGTGGTGAAGGGGCTTGTGTAACTCAGTGAAGCCATGGGCCATGCCGTGCAGGGCCAGCCAAGACAGACGGGTCCTGGTGAAGAGTTCCGACAAAACGTGGCCCACTGGAGGAGGGAACGGCAAACCACTCCAGCAGTCCTGCTGCGAGAACCCCACGAACAGCATGAGGCAGAAAAATAAGACACCGCAGATGAGAACCACAATCAAAAGGTGTCCAATATGCTCCTGGGGAAGAGTGGAGGGCAGTCGTTAGTTCCAGAAAGAATGAAGTGGCTGGACCAAAGCGGATATGACGCTCAGTTGTGTGGATGTGTCTGATGGTTAAAGTCAAGTCCGACGCTGTAAAGAGCTATTGCTCCTTTTTTGCATGGGAACCTGGAACGGCAGGTCCATGAATCAAGGCAAATCGGATGTGGTGAAGCAGATGGCAAGAATGAACATCTTAGGAATCACTGAACTAATATGGATGAGAATGGGCGAATTTAATTCAGATGACTGTTGTATCTACTACTGTGGGCTAGAATCCCTTAGGAGAAAGGAAGTAGCCCTTAATAGTCAACAAGAGTTCTAAATGCAGTACTTGGGTGCAACCTCAGGGAAAAAAAAATAATCTAAGTTCATTTCCAAGGCAAACTGTTTAATATCAGTGTTATCTTAAGTCTCTGCCCCAACCACTAATGCCAAAGAAGCTGAAGCTGAACAGTTCTGTGAAGTAGAACTGCTGTAGTTCTCGAACTACACCTTCTAGAACAAACACCAAAAAAAAAAAAAAAAAAAAAAAGATGTCCTTTTCATCACAGGGGATTGGAATACAAAATAGGAAGCCAAGAGACACCCAGAATAATAGGCAAGTTTTGCCTTGGAGGGCAAAAGCAGGGCAAAGGCTAACAGAGTTTTGTCAAAAGAACACGCTGGTCATAGCAAACACCCTTTTCCAACAACCAAGAGACAGCTATACACACGGACATCACCAGATGGTCAATACCAAAATCAGATTATGTTCTTTGCAGCTGAAGATGGAAAAGCTCTACACAGACAGCAAAAAGAAGACCTGGAGCTGTCTGTGGCTCAGGTCGTGAGCTCCTAATAGCAAAATTCAGGTTTAAAGTGAAGAACGTAGGGAAAACGACTAGGTCATTTAGATACGACCTCAATTAAATCCCTTATGATTATACAGTGGAGGTGACAAATGGATTCGAGATGAGATCTGGTAGACAAAGTGTCTACCAGATTCGTAAAACTGAAAGAGGTTCATATATGAGTTTATTGAAAGAGATTCATATGTTTTATATGAGTTTATATACGAGGTTCATCACTGGAAAGAGGTTCGTAACATTGTATAGGAGGCAGTGACCAAACTAGTCCAAGAAAAAGAAATGCAAGAAGCTTAAGTGATTGTCTGAGGAGACATTAGAAAGAGCTGAGGAAAGGAGAGAAGTGAAAGGCAAGGGAGAAAGGGAAAGATATACTCAACTGAGTGCAGAGATCCAGAGAATACCAAGAAGAGATAAGAAACCCTTCTTAAGTGAACAATGCAAAGAAAACAACACAATGGGAAAGACTAGAGATCTCTTCAAGAAAACTGGAGGCATCAAGGGAACATTTCATGCAAGGATGGACACCATAAAGGACAGAAATGGTACGCACCTAATAGAAGGAGAAGATATCAAGAAGAGGTGGCACGAATACACAGAGAACAGTACACCAGTCACTGTGGTCACTCACCCAGAGCCAGACATCCTGGAGCGTGAAGTCAAGGGGGCCTTAGGGAACATTACTACCAACAAAGCTAGTGGAGGTGACGGAATCCCAGTTGAGCTATTTGAAATTCTAAAGGATGATGCTGCTAAAGTGTTGCACTCAATATGTCAACAAATTTGGAAAACTCAGTAGTGGCAACAAGACTGAAAAAGGTCACAGTTTTCATTCCAATCCCAAAGAAAGGTAATGTCAAAGAATGTTCAAACTACCATACAACGGCACTCATTTCACATGCTAACAAGGTTACGCTCAAAATCCTTCAAGCTAGGCTTCAAAAGAATGTGAACCTAGAACTTTCAGATGTACAAGCTAGGTTTTGAAAATGCAGAGGAACCAGGGAGCAAACTGCCAACATTTGTTCGATTATAGAGAAAGCAACAGAATTCCAGAAAAACGTCTGCTTCTGCTTCATTGACTGCGCTAAAGCCTTTGAATGTGTGGATCGTAACAAACTGTGGAAAATTCTTAAAGAAACACCAGTACCAGACCACCTTACCTGCCTCCTGAGAAACCTGTATGCAGGTCAAGAAGCAAGTTAGAATCGGACATTGAACAACTGACTGGGAAAGAGTTATAATAAAGCTGTATCTTGTCACCCTGCTTATTTAACTTCTATGCAGAGTACATCATGAGAAACACTGGGTTGGATGAAGCACAAGCTGGAATCAAGACTGCTGGGAGAAATATCAATAACCTCAGATATGAAGATGATATCACTCTAAGGGCAGAAAGTGAAGAGAAACTAACGAGCCTTTTGATAAGGGTTAAAGAAGAGCATGACAAAGTTGGCTTGAAACTCAGCATTCAGAAAACTAAGATCATGGCATCTGGTCCCATCACTTCATGGGAAATAGATGGGGAAACAGTGGAAACAGTGTCAGACCTTTATTTTTGGGGGCTCCAAAATCACTGTGGATGGTGACTGCAGCCATGGAATTAAAAGATGCTTGCTCCTTGGAAGAAATGCTATGACAAACCTCAACAACATACTAGAAAGCAGAGACATCACTTTGCCGACAAAGGTCCGTCGAGTCGAGGCTATGGTTTTTCCAGTGGTCATGTATGGATGTGAGAGTTGGACCATAAAGACTGAGTGTCAAAGAATTGAGAATTGTGGTGCTGGGGAAGGCTCTTAAGCGTCCTGGGACTGCAAGAAGATCAACCAATCCTAAAGGAAATCAACCCTGAATATTCACTGGAAGCACTGATGCTGAAGCTGAAGTGCCAATACTTTGGCCACCTGATGCGAAAAGCCAACTCACTGGAAAAGACCCTGATGCTAGGAAAGACTGAAGCCAAAAGGAGAAGGAGGTGGTAGAGGATGAGATGGCTAGGTAGTGTCACCGACTCAATGAACATAAATTTGAGCAAACCCCAGGAGGTAATGGAGGACAGAGGAGCCTGCCATGCTGCAGTTCTTGGTGTTGCAAAGAGTTGGACACAACTGAGCGACTGAACAACAACTACACCAGGCTCCTAGGATTAAAGAATAAAAATACAGTGGCACAGCAGGCTCAAAATTCAGACTGGCTTCTGTGAGCTGCACGGCACACAGCACGGTGTTTGGCAGCCCTGGCAAAGGTATATTTAAGCATGCATGGAGGCTAGAGAGGGCAAAACTTAAAAAGGAGTGATCATGGATAATTACTGAGAAAGAAAGATAAAGAGGGATGATCATGGACACATCTGGAGAAGGTTGCTCTTGAAGAAAAGGAAGGACAATTCCTTCTTTTCAGAGAAGAGTAAATAAAGAAATGATATCAGGATAGAAAAGATTATACCTCAGATGCTTGAGATTTTTCTCAGGAAAGGAAAAGATCAAGTTATTTGCTATAAACACTTTCATGAATTAAGACAAAAAAACCCCTCACAATTGACATTATAGATCTGGAGGATAACAGAACACTAACTGGTATGAAAACAATCCAAAATCCTCACACAACTGTCTCTTGTATCCTTCAGGGATCAAGATAGTGATTAGGCCTGTTCAGAACTGGGCACTAGAAAGATAAATTGACATAAAGTTAAGTATTCTAAGGTATCAATGATGGGCTGGTAAAAACTGATGACCATGGGATCCTGGTGACTAGGGGAGGCAAATGAAAAGAGCAGTAGGCTAAAGAATTGAATGAATAGACACAAAGACGGGAGGGTTCCTAAAGACAGGAAGAGGGGAAGAAAGAGAGAGAGAAATCGGGTTCCATAAGTGTGGAAGAGTGCTTGTTTGTGGTCAGACAGGTCTTGACACAATGCCTCAGGCAATGAGCTACTACCTAGGGCTGAGCACTACCCCGTCAGCTAAAAGCACAGAATTGAGAGACAAGTGCCTGTAAAAACACGCAGTCCTCGGGTGCAGGAAACAAACAGGCTTACCTGGTGGCGCTAGTGGTAAAGAACCCACCTGCCAACGCAGGAGACAGAAGAGATGTGGCTCTGATCCCTAGGTCGGGAAGGTCCTGTGGAGGAGGAAATGGCAACCTGCTCCAATATTCGTGCCTGGAGAAGTCCCATGGACAGAGGAGTCTGGCTGTCCTGTGGAGACTGCAAGGAGATGGACGTGACTGAAGCGACTTAGCATAGCACAGCAACAAACAAGTGAATGAATCTGCCCGTACAGGAATCAAACACCTAAAATATCTCCTCTCCTTTTAAAATGAACAATTCTATCTCCAAATTTAAGAAATTCATCAAGAGGCTAAAAGTCTACAATAAAGGTTAAGGCAGATGTGTGTCAGGAGGTAGAACAA
Source organism: Muntiacus reevesi (assembly GCF_963930625.1). NCBI lineage: Eukaryota > Metazoa > Chordata > Mammalia > Artiodactyla > Cervidae > Muntiacus > Muntiacus reevesi. The sequence continues at coordinate 272,035,814 of NC_089251.1, read as the reverse complement.
AAAGTTAAATCTGTCAGGCCAATTGTAACCCACCTGTTAAAAGACTTTTAGCATAAATTTCCAATAAGGCAACAACAGTTTGTGCTTTAGAAACTCTGGAGAGCACCTAGCATGGCTTCAAAAAAAGGATATCACTCAATTTAATTTTAAAAGCTCCACCCATTGCAATCTCAGTGGATACACTACCATTTATACTCATAGCTTCATTTTTCACCATTCTGCTGCTCTTGACACATTATCCAATTACAGGAAAAAATTGGGAAAAATCAGACATGGCAACCTCCACTACCACATCCCTCCTTCAGTTTGCACTTTTTACACCATTAATTCTGACTACTCTTGCCCTAGTAATAAATGAAGAAGAAATGACACTGGCACAATCTAAATTTTGCAGAAAATATCAAGTACAAGAAAGATTGCCAAGTAGTACTAATAACAATTGAGAACCCAAGAAATTTGAGAAGTTTCAAGTTTAAAAAGCGTTTTCTCTATTTCAGTCCTTTCCAAATAAAACAAAGGGCTTGGACAACACAGGATTGTGAAGCTTCAACGGACGATTTAGCCTAACAGTGAATAAAAGAATCACTAAAATCGCTTATCCTTTCTTGGGCTATTACATTTCTTACCCTCACAAAGCCTTCTTTTAAAACCAGGACCACTTCTCAATTCTTTCCCTGGATCTAGTATACATATGTCCCTCCGTCCGCCCCGCCCCCCCCCCAAAAAAAAAGTTTAGAGACCAAAGACTCGCTGTAGTAAGAAAAGGATTAATTTAGATGAAGAATCACTTGCCGTCACTGGCACCATTCCTCAAAACCATCAAAGTCTCCTGGGGGCTGGATCCCCCCGACAAGATGAACAAAATCCACTGGCGTCTGGATAGCAAGCTTTTCTTTGTAAGTCTATAAGCCTGGGAAAGCTTTCCAGACAGTTAAAAAGACTTCTCAAGGAAGCAAAAGGTCGAGACCAGGAAGATGGGGAGGTGACTAAAACAGGCAGACGACCCACCCACCTAACGTGAAGGAGGGACCGCTTGCCAGGGCTGACGCTTCAGCAGGAGGCAGGAAAGGTTGCGGAGGGCGGCCGGCGCTGCGACCCCCGGCCCCTGCGTGGGAATGGAGGGCACGCAAAGTCAGGGGCCAGCCGGAGGCCTGGAGCGGGGCGCGGAGAGGGGGCGGGACGTGGAGACAAAGCAGCGGTGGAGTCCGGCTGAACACCACCAGGGTCTGAGCCACGGCGGGGCAAAGCCGAGAAAGCTTTGCCCCAAGAGGAGACACCGAAGCTTGCAGCTTCACCCACCTGCCAGACGCTCGCCCCGCGGACAGAAGCACGGACGCAGCCCGGGCGCTTCCTCTCCTGCCGGACACAGCCCCTGCCGCCGCCGGAGCTCCGGACCCGACAGCACAGGGCGGTAGCGAAGTAGGCAAAGCGGCGACCGCACTCGAGCAGACGGGGGTGTACGTAGGGGGCGCCGGGGGGCTCGGGAAGGCAGCTCTGTGCTTGACCTTCCTCACCGGTGGCCAACGGCGCTCCCTGGGAACAGCATCCCGCCTCGGCCCGCTGCAGCGGCCGGGCTTCCTGCGGCCACAACCCGCCCCCGCGCTACTCGGCCGCCGCCATCTTGTCGGAGGCGGGAAAGACCGCACTGCGCAGGCGCGCGCCGACGCTGCCGGCTCCCCGCCATAACGCGCAGGCGCGGGGGGCGCTTCCCACCCCACCCCCCACCCCCACCCGCCGAGGCCGTCTTCCGCAAAGCCGTCTGCTCCCTCGCACTGGTGCTGCCAGGCTTAGTGGCCAGCCACAAACTGCACCGCAGCCGAGTTAATAGACCCTTCTGCGCACCTCACAGTCAGTCATTGTGTAAAACCCTATCTGTGTGCCAGGTCCCGGGACAGGCGCTGGTGAAAGATTAGTAAAACGCGGCTTCAGCGCTAACTGCCACTGCTGCTAAATCGCTTCAGTAGTGTCCGACTCTGTGCCACCCCATAGGTGGCAGGTCACCAGGCTCCCCGGTCCCTGGGATTCTCCAGGCAAGAACACTGGAGTGGGTTGCCATTTCCTTCTCCAATGCATGAAACTGAAAGTGAACTCGCTCAGCCCTGTTCGACTCTTAGCAACCCCATGCAATGCAGCCCACCAGGTTCCTCCGTCCATGGGATTTTCCAGATGAGAGTATTGGAGTGGGGTGCCATCACCTTCTCCGTCCAGTGCTAAAGGTGTTCCTAATCTAGTGAAAAAGGACGGGGATGAACGAGTGATTTCCACAAGTCTTGTTTGTTACCTGCACGCCACCTTCGCTCTCTTGCCCCTTTGATTTTAATAACTGAAAACATACCTCTTCCAGGAAGTCCTTACTCTCACACAATTTGGTTAGTTCTTTTCTAATACCTCGCCTTACCTCTTTAAGCTTTATTTCATTCATTGTAAATTCAACAAGTAATATTTGAGTTTCCTTTATATTCTAGATATGCTTCTAGGTTATAGCAATAAGAAATATAAACATGGGACTTCTATTTTAGGGGAGAGTATAAATCAAACAAACAAAAAAAAACAAACTTCAAAAAATGAACGAAATAAAATTTGATAGTGGTGAGGGATGGGAAGAGGAAAATACCACCAAAGTTAATGTTGGGTGAGGGGTGGTAATTAGCAATCTCTCTCCAGAGATGACACTTGATCTGAGGCCTGACTGACCACTGGGGTCAGAAGCTATGAGAATCATCCAGGCAGAGCGTTCTAGACAGAAGAACAGCAAATGCAGCACACCTCTCATTCTTGAGGTGGGAGTGAGACCAGCACATAAAGGACAGAAAGACTAGGTGATGTGGACACCTGGGGAGGATATGTGGGGGGGGCGGGGGGAGGACAGGGGCAGTTTAGGTGGGACATTGAGGCCATGGTAAGAAACTGGATTTTTACCCGATGGCAGCCCCTCCATCTTGCTGACACTGCCAGAACTCCTCCTCAAACACTTCTAGCTCCTGACTGCCTCGCTGGACATGCTGATTCCACTGTCTTGAAGACACTTGCTCTTGTTCTTTACACATCTAGCTTCTCATCTTTCAGGTTTCAGTTTAAATGTCACCTCAGAAAGGCCATCCTTCCTAAACTAAGTATCCCACCTGCCCTTTCATTAGTCTCCATCATTGCACCTGATCATTTCTTTATGGGCACTGAACATATTTTTCAATTATATATTCATTGCTTCTTCACCATTCAGTTCACCAAACTGAACTCCACCAGGGAGGGAAGATGTTTCACTTACTAGTGAATACTCCATGCCTAGCACCATGCCTGGCATGAATGATCACTCAATATGTGTTTGCTCTTTTTAGGAATGTCGAGTTTGTCAGCACTTAAGTAGTCAGTGGTATACTACATTGTTTTACACTGGTTCTTAAAAATAAATGCAAGTCATTTCCTGTTGATATACCCTCTGCTAGACTATAAATACGAACTTTGGCAGAGAGAGAGAGGAAGAGAATGAGATGAAGAGTAGGTGAGGGGTAGTGGGCAAAGATTGTATTTTGCATATATTTGCAGGGCTGGGAGGTGGAAGGCTTCGATTTAGTGAAGCACCTGTTACATGTGCCCTGCGTTTGGCTTAATTGTCACTACAGCCTTGCTAGGTAGTTTTACTTAGGTTTCTACATAGCAAACTTGAGAGAGATTAAGTAACTTGCCTAAGGTCCTACATTAAGTGACAGTGCCAACCATAAAGTTCATGCCCTTCCCTTCGAGAGAAACTGGATTTTGAGATGGGTTTGTTTGGTGATTTGATTCTGTGTCATTAGCAGGCTTTTATTAGCCATTTCAGCCACTGCCATTTAAGAATCCCAATCATACTGCTGTTCTTGTATAGGATCTCAACAGAGGGCCTGATGTGAAATTGCTGTGATTTTTTTTCTTTTGGACTATGGCAGGGTTCATTTTATCATTCCCTCTTCATGTCTTTTTAAAATTTGTATTTCTTTTTATTAATAATATGTACACGGTTGATCAAAGGAAAAGAGGAGATATAGAAAAATGGGTGCATTTCCTAAATGCTAGCTGCATCCCCTTGGTTAGGCTTTTTATTTTATGACTCTTTCATCTAGGTCCCAAGTAATACTTTAGACATCAAAGACAGTTCTCTGGCAAAGAGTGACAGCCTCATCACAACAATCACTTATCACATTTGCTCATCAAAATTATACACCTTCATTTCCCTCCAAACAGGATAGCTGGGGGAAACTATGAGAAAGAATAGGGCCGCTATCCTGTATCCAGGACCATTCAGCCTTTATATGAAGACATTCAGATTCTTTAATATCATTAACTCATGATAGCATACACCGGTCAATCAAAGCAAGTTAGTCCATAAGCAAACCAAATAGTAGTTGGATAAAGACACTTAAAAAGTTTCTTTGCTCTTCTACCCCCACTGTAGTAGGACTCCATCTTGGAATAAATTCTGGAACCAAGGCAATGTCTTGGGTTTCTCTGGGATGCTCTCCTCATGGTTACCATCTGTTGTTGGTTGAATATTCTCCCACTCCTCAAAAGATATGTTGAATTCCTAACCTCACGTACTCAACAATAAGAACTTATTTGGGAATAGGATCATTGCCGATGTAATTAAGTTCAAATGAGGCCATACTGGAGTAGGTGGACCCCTAATCCAATAACTAGTGTCCTTCTAAGAAGTCAGCCAAATGGAGGAAGAGACACACGGGGAGAAGGCTGTTTGATGGCAAAGGCAAAGATTGGTGTCGTGCACCTGCAAGCCAAGGAACACCAAAGACTGCTGGCCAGCCACCAATACTGAGGAAGAGGCAAGTGAGGATTTCTCTACAGATTTCAGGGGAAACACAGTCGTGTCAACAACTTGGTATCAAATGTAGAGACTCCAAAACTGTGAGACAGTAAATATCCATTGTTTTAAGCTACCCAGTTCATGGCAATATGTTATAGGGGCCTTAAAATCTAATACACCGCACTTTCTCTTTGTGTGTGTGTGTGTGTGTGTGTGTGTGTGTGTGTGTACGTAAAGTAAAGGAAAGTGACTGTCAGGGCTTGAGGCAGAGGAAAGAGATGGGGATGGGCTTCCCACTCCAGTATTCTTTCTGGCAAAACCCCATGGACAAAGGAGCGTGATGGGCAATAGCCCATGGGGTACCAAAGAGTCTGAGATGTCTGCGAAGTGATGATTTAGCAGGCACACATGCATGCAAAATATCATTTAAGCCTGTGGCACTGAAATGCAGCTAGTGATGCATTAATGGAGTGGGTTACCATGCCCTCCTCCAAGGGATCTTCCAACCCAGAAATCAAACCCAGGTCTCTTGCATTACAGGCGGATTCTTTACCATCTGAGCCACCAAGGAAGCACTCAGTTCAGTTCAATTCAGTTGCTCAGTCATGTCCGAATCTTTGCTACCCCATGGACTGCAGCCCACCAGGTTCCTCCGTCCATGGGATTTTCCAGATGACAGTACTGAAGTGGGGTGCCATCGCCTTCTCCGTCCAGTGCTAAAGGTGTTCCTAATCTAGTGAAAAAGGACGGGAATGAACGAGTGATTTCCACAATTCTTGTTTGTTACCTGCATGCCACCTTCGCTCTCTTGCCCCTTTGATTTTAATAACTGAAAACATACCTCTTCCAGGAAGTCCTTACTCTCACACAATTTGGTTAGTTCTTTTCTAATACCTCGCCTTACCTCTTTAAGCTTTATTTCATTCATTGTAAATTCAACAAGTACTATTTCAGTTTCATTTATAGTCTAGATATGGTTCTAGGTTATAGCAATAAGAAATATAAACTCATGGGACTTCTATTTTAGGGGAGAGTATAAAACAAACAAACAAAAAAACAAACTTCAAAAAATTATCGAAATAACGTTTGATAGTGGTGAGGGATGGGAAGAGGAAAAAACCACCAAAAGTTTATGCTGGGTGAGGGGTGGTAATTAGCGATCTCTCTCCAGAGATGACACTTGATCTGAGGCCTGACTGACCACGGGGGCCAGAAGCTATGAGAGTCATCCAGGCAGAGCGTTCTAGACAGAAGAACAGCAAATGCAGCAAACCTCTCATTCTTGAGGTGGGAGTGAGACCAGCACATAAAGGACAGAAAGACTAGGTGATGTGGACACCTGGGGAGGATATGTGGGAGGGTGCGGGGGGGGGACAGGGGCAGTTTAGGTGGGACATTGAGGCCATGGTAAGAAACTGGATTTTTACCTCATGGCAGCCCTTCCATCTTGCTGACACTGCCAGAACTCCTCCTCAAACACTTCTAGCTCCTGACTGCCTCACTGGACATGCTGATTCCACTGTCTTGAAGACACTTGCTCTTGTTCTTTACTTCTCATCTTTCAGGTTTCAGTTTAAATGTCACCTCAGAAACGCCATCCTTCCTAAACTAAGTATCCCACCTGCCCTTTCATTAGTCTCCATCATTGCACCTGATCATTTCTTTATGGGCACTGAACATATTTTTCAATTATATATTCATTGCTTCTTCACCATTCAGTTCACTAAACTGAACTCCACCAGGGAGGGAAGATGTTTCACTTACTAGTGAATACTCCTTGCCTAGCACCATGCCTGGCATGAATGATCACTCAATATGTGTTTGCTGTTTTTAGGAATGTCGAGTTTGTCAGCACTTAAGTAGTCAGTGGTATATTACATTGTTTTACACTGGTTTTTAAAAATAAATGCAAGTCATCTCTTGTTTATATACCCTCTGCTAGACTATAAATAAGATCTTTGGCAGAGAGAGAGAGAGAGAGGAAGAGAATGAGATGAAGAGTAGGTGAGGGGTAGTGGGCAAAGATTGTATTTTGCATATATTTGCAGGGCTGGGAGGTGGAAGGCTTCGATTTAGTGAAGCACCTGTTACATGTGTCCTGCGTTTGGCTTAATGGTCACTACAGCCTTGCTAGGTAGTTATCCTTAGTTTTATACATAGCAAACTTGAGAGAGATTAAGTAACTTGCCTAAGGTCCGACATTAAGAGACAGTGCAAACCATAAAGTTCATGCCCTTCCCTTCAAGAGAAACTGGATTTTGAGATGGGTTTGTTTGGTGATTTGCTTCTGTGTCATTAGCAGGCTTTTATTAGCCATTTCAGCCACTGTCATTTAAGAATCCCAATCATACTGCTGTTCTTGTATAGGATCTCAACAGAGGGCCTGATGTGAAATTGCTGTGATTTTTGTTTCTCTTTTGCACTATGGCAGGGTTCATTTTACCATTCACTCTTCATGTCTTTTTAAAATTTGTATTTCTTTTTATTAATAATGTGTACACGTTTGATCAAAGGAAAAGAGGAGATACAGAGAAATGGGTGCATTTCCTAAATGCTAGCTGCATCCCCTTGGTTAGGCTTGTTATTTTATGACTCTTTCATCTAGGTCCCAAGTAATACTTTAGACATCAAAGACAGTTCTCTGGCAAAGAGTGACAGCCTCATCACAACAATCACTTATCCCATTTGCTCATCAAAATTATACACCATCATTTCCCTCCAAACAGGATAGCTGGGGGAAACTACGAGAAAGGATAGGGCTGGTATCCTGTATCCAGGGTCATTCAGCCTTTATATGAAGGCATTCAGTTTTTTTAATATCATTAACTCATGATAGCATACACCTGTCAATCAAACCCAGTTAGTCCATAAGCAAACCAAATAGTAGGTGGGAATACATACTTCAAAAGTTTTTCGATCTTCTACCCCCACTGTTGTAGGACCCCTTCTTGGAATAAATTCTTTAATCAAGGCAATGTCTTTGATTTCTGTGGGATGCCCTCCTCATGGTTACCATCTTTTGCTGGTTGAATATTCTCCCACTCCTCAAAAGATATGTTGAATTCCTAACCTCAAGGACTCAACAATATGAGCTTATTTGGGAATAGGATCATTGCCGATGTAATTAAGTTCAAATGAGGCCATACTGGAGTAGGTGGACCCCTAATCCAATAACTAGGGTCCTTCTAAGAAGTCAGCCAAATGGAGGAAGAGACACACGGGGAGAAGGCTGTTTGATGGCAAAGGCAAAGATTGGTGTCGTGCAGCTGCAGCCAAGGAACAACAAAGACTGCTGGCCAGCCACCAAAACTGAGGAAGAGGCAATTGAGGATTTCTCTACAGATTTCAGGGGAAACACAGTCGTGTCAACAACTTGATATCAGATGTAGAGGCTCCAAAACTGTGAGACAATAAATATCCATTGTTTTAAGCTACTCAGTTCATGGCAATTTGTTATAGCGGCCTTAAAGTCTAATACACCCCACTCTCTCTTCGTGTCTCTGTGTGTGTGTGTGTGTGTGTGTGTGTGTGTGTGTGAGGCCGTGAAGTAAAGGAAAGAAACTGTCAGTGCTTGAAGCAGAGGAAAGAGATGAGGATGGGCTGCCCACTCCAGTATTTTTTCTGGCAAAACCCCATGGGTAAAGGAGCGTGATGGGCAATAGCCCATGGCGTACAAAAGAGTCTGAGATGTCTGCTAAGTGATGACTTAGCAGGTACACTTGCATCCAAAATATCATTTAAGCCTGTGGCGCTGAAATGCAGCTAGTGATGCATTACTGGAGTGGGTTGCCATGCCCTCCTCCAAGGGATCTTCCCAACCCAGGGATCAAACCCAGGTCTCTTGCATTACAGGCTGATTCTTTACCATCTGAGCCACCAAGGAAGCACTCAGTTCAGTTCAATTCACTTGCTCAGTCATGTCCGAATCTTTGCTACCCCATGGACTGCAGCATGCTTGTCCATCAACAAGTGCTGGAGTTTTCTCAAACTCATGACCACTGAGTCCGTGATGCCATCCAACCATCTCATCCTCTGTTATCCCCTTCTCTTCCTGCCTTCAACCTTTGCCAGCACCAGGGTCGTTTCATATTAGTCAGCTCTTCAGATCAGGTGGCCAAAGTATTGGAGTTTGAGCTTCAAAATCAGCTCTTCCAATGAATATTCAGGACTGATTTCCTTTAGGATGGACTGGTTGGATCTCCTTGCCGTCCAAGTGACTCTCAAGAGTCTTCTCCAACACCACAGTTCCAAAGCATCAATTCTTTGGTGCTAAACTTTCTTTATAGTCCAACTCTCACATCCATACATGACTACTGGGAAAACCATAGCCTTGACTAGACAGACCTTTGCTGGCAAAGTAATGTCTCTGTTTTTTAATATGCTGTCTAGCTTGGTCATAATTTTCATCCAAGGAGTAAGCATCTTTTAATTTCTTGGCTGTAGTCACCATCTGCAGTGATTTTGGAGCCCAGAAAGATAAAGTCTACCACTGATTCCACTGTTTCCCCATCTATTTGCCATGAAATCATGGGACCGGATGCCATGAACTTTGTTTTCTGAGTGTTGAGCATTAAGCCACCTTTTTCACTCTCCTCTTTCACTTTCATCAAGAGGCTCTTTAGTTCTTCTTCACTTTCTGTCACAAGGAGGGTGTCATCTGCATATCTGATGTTATTGATATTTCTCCCAGGAATCTGGATTCCAGCGTATGCTTCATCCAGCCCAGGGTTTCTCATGATGTACTCTGCATATAAGTTAAATAAGGAGGGTGACAAGATACAGCCTTGACGTACTCCTATTCCTATTTGGAACCAGTCTGTTGTTCCATGTCCAGTTCTAACTGTTGCTTCCTGACCTGCATACAGGTTTCTCAACAGGCAAGTCAAGTGGTCTGGCATTCCCGTCTCTTGCAGAATTTTCCAGTTTGTTGTGGTCCACACTGTCAGAGGCTTTGGCATAGTCAGTAGAGCAGAAATAGATGTTTTTCTGGAACCCTCTTGCTTTTATGACGATCCAGCAGATGTTGGCAAATTGATCTCTGGTTCCTCTGCCGTTTCTAAAACCAGCTTGAACATCTGGAAGTTCATGGTTCACATATTGTTGAAGCCTGGCTTGGAGAATTTTGAGCATTACTTTACTAGTGTGTGAGATGAGTGCAATTGTGCAGTACTTTGAGCATTCTTTGGCATTGCCTTTCTTAAGGATTGGAATGAAAACTGACCTTCTTCAGTCCTGTGGCCACTCAATTTGCTGGCCTACTGAGTGCAACACTTTGACAGCATCATCTTTTCGGATTTGAAGTAGCTCAGCTGGAATTCCATCACCTCCACTAGCTCTGTTCATAGTGATGCTTCCTAAGGCCCACTTGACTTCACATTCCAGGATGTCTGGCTCTAGGTGAGTGAGCACACCAAGGTGGTTATCTGTGTTGTGAAGATCTTTTTTTGTACAATTCTTCTGTGTATTCTCGCCACCTCTTCTTAACATCTTCTGCTTCTGTTAGGTCCATACCATTTCTGTCCTTTATTGAGCCCATCTTTGCAAGAAATATTCCCTTGGTATCTCTGATTTTCTTGAAGTCATCTCTAGTCTTTCCCATTCTATTGTTTCCCTCTGTTTCTGTGCACTGATCATTGAGGAAGACTGCCTTATCTCTCTTTGCTATTCTTTGGAACTCTGCATTCAAATTGGTGTATCTTTCCTTTTCTTGTTTCCTTGTGGCTTCTCTTCTTTTCTCAGCTATTTGTAAGGCCTCCTCAGACAGATATTTTGCCTTTTTGCATTTCTTTTTCTTGGGGATGGTCTTGATCCCTGTCTTCTGTACAATGTCATGAACTTCCGTCCATAGTTCATGAGGCACTCTGTCTGTCAGATCTAGCTCCTTAAATCTATTTCTCACTTCCACTCTTTAATCATAAGCGATTTGATTTAGGTCATACCTGAATGGTCTAATGATTTTCCCTACTTCCTTCAACTTAAGTCTGAATTTGGCAATAAGGAGATCATGATCTGAGCCACAGTCAGCTCCCAGTCTTGTTTTTGCTAACTGTATAGAGCTTCTCCATGTTTGGTTGCCAAGAATATAATCAATCTGATTTCGGTGTTGACTATCTGGTGATGTCCATGTGTAGAGTCTCCTCTTGTGTTGTTGGAAGAGGGTGTTTGCTATTACCAGTGCTTTCTCTTGGCAGATCTCTATTAACCTTTGCCCTGCTTCATTCTGTACTCCAAGGTCAAATTTGCCTGTTACTCCAGGTGTAACTTGGAGTAACTTGTTCCTTTTGCATTCCAGTCCCCTATAATGAAATGGACATCTTTTTTGGGTGTTAGTTCTAGAAGGTCTTGTAGGTCTTCATAGAGCCGTTCACCTTCAGCTTCTTCAGCATTCCTGGTTGGGGTATAGACTTGGATTACTGTGATGTTGAATGGTTTGCCTTGGAAATGAACAGAGATCATTCTGTCATTTTTGAGACTGCGCCCAAACATTTCGGGTGCTTTTGTTGACTATGACATTTCTTCTAAGGGATTCCTGCCCACAGTAGTAGATATCATGGGCATCTGAGTTAAATTCACCCATTCCAGTCCATTTTAGTTTGCTGATTCTTAAAATGTCGATGTTCAGTTTTGCCATCTCCTGTTTGACTACTTCCAATTTGCCTTGATTCATGGACCTAAGATTCCAGGTTCCTATGCAATATTGCTCTTTACAGCATCGGACCTTGCTTCCATCACCAGTCACATCCATAACAGGGTGTTGTTTTTGTTTTAGCTCCGTCTCTTCATTCTTTCTGAAGTTGTTTCTCCACTGATCTCCAGGAGCATATTGGGCACCTACCAACTCAGTGACTTCATCTTTCAGTGTCCTATCTTTTTGCCTTTTCACACTGTTCATGGGGTTCTCGAGGCAGGAATACTGAAATGGTTTGTCATTCCTTTCTCCAGTGGACCACGTTTTGTCAGAACTCTCCATCATGAATGGTCCTGCATGGCTCATAGTTTCATTGAGTTAGACAAGGCTGTGGTCCATGTGATTAAATTAGTTAGTTTTCTGTGATTGTGGTTTTCAGTCTCTGCCCTCTGATGGAGAAGGATAAGAGGCTTATGAACACTTCCTGATGGGATAGACTGACTGAGAGGGTGCTAGGTCTTGTTCTGATGGCCAGGGCCATGCTCAATAGATCTTTAATCCAATTTTCTGTTGATGGGTGGAGCTGTGTTCCCTCCCTGCTATTTACCTGGGGCCAAACTATGGTGGAGGTAATGAAGATAATGGTGACCTCCCTCAAAAAATCTCATGCATGCACTGCTGCAGTCCATGCCCCTAGCCCTGCAGCAGACCACCGCCAACCCATGCCTCTGTCAGAGACTCCGGGACACCCAGAGGAGAGTCTCCTGTGGGGTTACTGTTCCCTCCTCCTGGTTTCTAGTGCACAAGGCTCTATTTTGCCCGCCAAGAGTCTGTTTCCCAGTCCTGTGTGAGTTCTGACAGCTCTGTGGTGGAGTCAATGCTGACCTCCTCCAAGAGGGCTTACACCACACCCACACCCAGAGCCCCTGTCCCTGCGGCAGACCACTGCCGACCCGTACCTCCACAGGAGACGCCCAAACACAGTTCTGGCTCAGTCTCTGTGGGATCCCTGTATCCTGGTGTGCACAAGGTTTGTTTGAGCCCTCTGAGCATCTCTGGCAGGAACGGGGTTTGATTCTAAACGTGAATTTGCCCCTCCTACTGTCTTGCTAGGGCTTCTCCTTTGCCCTTCGACGTGAGGTATCTCCTCATAGCCGCTCCAGCGCCTACTGTCTTATGGGGGTTTCTCTGACCCTGGACGTGGTGTATCTCCTTGCAGCCACTCCTGTGACCTAAATCAAATCTCTTACGATTATACAGTGGAAGTGAGAAATAGATTCTAGGCATTAGATCTAATAGAGTGCCTGAAGAACTATGGACACAGGTTCATGACATTGTACAGGAGGCAGGGAGCAAGACCATTCCCAAGAAAAAGAAATGCAAAAAGGCAAAATGGTTGTCCAAGGAGGCCTTACAAATACCTGTGACTAGAACAGAAGCTAAAGGCAAAGAAGAAGAAGAAAGAGATACCCATTTGAATGCAGAGTTCCAAAGAATAGCAAGGAGAGATAAGAAAGCCTTCTTCAGTGACCAGTGCAAAGAAATAGAGGAAAACAAAAGAATGGGAAAGACGAGAAATGTGTTCAAGAAAATCAGAGATACCAAGGGAACATTTCTTGCAAAGATGGGCACAATAAAGGAAAAATTGTATGGACCTAACAGAAGCAGAAGATATTAAGAAGAGGTGGCAAGAATACACAGAAGGAAAAAAAAAAGAATACACAGAAGAACTGTACAAAAAAGATTTTCACAACCCAGATAATCAGGATGGTATGCTTACTCACCTAGAGCCAGACATCCTGGAATGTGAAGTCAAGAGGGCCTTAGGAAGCATCACTACAAACAAAGCTAGTGGAGGTGATGGAATTCCAGTTGAGCTATTTCAAATCCTAAGAGATGATGCTGTCAAAGTGCTGCCCTCAGTATACCAGCAAATTTGGAAAACTCAGCATTGGCCACAGGACTGGAAAAGGTCAGTTTTCATTCCAATCCCTAAGAAAGGCAATGCCAAAGAATGCTCAAAGTACTGCACAATTGCACTCATCTCACACGTTAGTAAAGTAATGCTCAAAATTCTCCAAGCCAGGCTTCAACAATATGTGAACTGTGAACTTCCAGATGTTCAAGCTGGTTTTAAGAAATGGCAGAGGAACCAGAGATCAAATTGCCAACATCCACTGGATCATCGAAAAAGCAAGAGAATACCAGAAAATTGTCTACTTCTGCTTTATTAACTATGACAAAGCGTTTCACTCTGTGGATCACAACAAACTGTGGAAAATTCTGAAAGAGACCGGAATACCAGACCACCTGACCTGCCTGTTGAGAAATCTGTATGCAGGTCAGGAAGCAACAGTTAGAACTGGACATGGAACAACAGACTGATTCCAAATAGTGAAACGAATACATCAAGGCTATACATTGTCACTGCACTTATTTAACTTATATGCACAGTACATCATGAGAAACACTGGGCTGGATGAAGCACAAGCTGGAATCAAGATTGCTGGGAGAAATATCAATAACATCAGACATGCAGTTGACACTACCCTTATGGCAGAAAGCAAAGAAGAACTTAAGAGCCTCTTGATGAAAGTGAAAGGGAAGTTCTACATCTGAATAAATTTGAGTATTAAAGATTTAGGTAAATAGCAAAGAGATTGAACTTTTTCTCCAAAGCTGAGAGGAAGATTCTAGAGTGAAAACCAGAATATGTATTTCAGATATTTCAATTCTGTTTCAGCTTGGTACTTGTTTGCTAAGTAGCTTATTTCCTCCTCAAATCCATTACTGGTCATTCCTGGTTGAGGGTGTTCTCTCCTTCCCAGATCTGAGGTCTCCCGTGGGCAGTGACAGGGTTTGCTGGACTCATGCCACATCTTCCTCATCAGATACATACATGAGGGCAGAGCCTGTGACTCATTCTTCTTTGTATCTATCCCCTAAAAATTTCTGGAACTGGACACACCCAAGTAAACAAGATCAGCAAAATCTGATCATTTTAGAACTTGATGTAAACCATGAATATCTGTTATACCATTCTCACTGCTTTGGTGTATAATTGGAAATTTTCATAATAAAAAGTGTTATAAAGGACATCCAAGAAACTTCTGCTTCAAGATAGCCAACTAAGTACAAGTGTTTACATCCTTCTCTATGCATCCCAGTAAAATGTCAGCAGCAGGGCTTAATTTCAATGAAACTAATGAGGGTTAAGCTTCAAAGCCCCCCATTTACACATGCCCTTTCCAAGGCCCTGGAAGGTGCCTTAGTAATATGTTCATGTGTTTGTATTGTTCTCCTTTATCACAGTTCTCCTTGTGTCTGATAGTATTAGAGTGGTTGGAGTAATTTTGAGGTTCCAGTTAAAGGGAAGTTTAGTTTGAAATACAAGTTGTTAGAATTGAGTAGGAGGATATTTATATGATTCACAGTCACTTATGTAAGTAGCATTTTATTGTTAACCATTGCTGTAGAAGAATAGCTTCCAGCTATCTGCCTCCAGCCCACTGTCTGCTCTCCCAGGATTGTAACACCAAGGTGCAGGGCCAGAGGTTCTGTGGCAATACGAACACAGCCTATGTTATCTGTACCAGAAGTATGTATAGAGCCAGAAGCTATTTGTGGGAAATTATTCCAAATTTTATAATTCCTATAAATGAAACCTAATAGAAGCATCCCCAAATGTGACTACAATCTTAAAAAAAAATTACAAGTTGTCAAGCTGGGGGGAAAAATGAAAACTATCAGCAATAAAAATTTTTTTGATCAACCATAGTTGAAGAAAAACTGAATGATCTGTTCAGTTGATACAAATACGATAAAATAACTGTCACATGCAAAGAAAAGAAAAGAGCATCTAGACAAAAAGTGTAAGAAAAAAGTATTATAGAAATTGTATCAGGTAGTAAAATAATAAACCTATTATGTTCTTTCTTGGGTTTTGTGATGTTTGTTGATTTTCTGTTAGCATTCCAAGATGTGTAATTTGTTGTGGTTCTTTCCTCATTCTAAAGAAATACTTAACTTTCATACTTAAATTTGTATTCACATTTTATATTTTTTCTCTTAATAGGGACAGAAAAATTCATCTCCCATAAGGCATGGACCCCTGAAATTATAACTGGGGACTTCAAAATCCCTCTCTCAGCAACTGATAGAACTAAAAATCATAAAATGAGCAAAGATATAGAAGACCTAAGCAGTACAATCAAACAGTAGGATCTAAAGGACATTTATAGAACACTCTACCCACAACAGCAGAATGCACATGTTTTTTCTTCAAGCACCAATAATAGACCAAATGCTAGGTCAGAAAACAAATGTTAACACATTTAAGAATTGACATAAGTATGTTCTCTGACCCTTATGGAATTGAATTAAAAATCAATGAAAGGCAACTGGAAATTTTCCAAATACTTGGAAATTAAACACCACACTTTAAAATCATACCTTGTTTGAATTTCCTGGCAGTCTCTTGGTTAGGACTCCACTTTCACTGCCAAGGGCCTAGGTGCAATCCTTGGTTGGGGAATTAAGATCCCACAAACCACACCGAAACACACACACACACACACACACACACACACACACACACACACACACACATACCTTGTCAAAGAAGACCGAAAGAAAATTTTTAAAAATAAACAAAAAATAAAAACCCACAGAACTGAATGAAAACAAAAATACAACATATCAAAATTTCTGGGTTATTGCTAAAGTAGTACTAAGAAGGTAATTTACACATTAAATATTGCTCAGAAAAATGTGACATATTACATTAGGAAAGTCTCATATCAATAACCTCAAGAAGTTAGGAAAAAAGAGCAGAAATCAATGACATTAGAAAACAAAATAAAACAAACAAATGCAATAAAACACTAGTTAATAGACTTCTAGCAAGACTGCAAAATAGAAAATAAAAAGACATAAATCATCAATATCAGTAATGAAATGGCTTATCATTATAATTTCTGCAATCTTTAATAAGGGAATATCATAAACTTATAATTCAACAACTTAGAATAGACCAATTCTACAAACTACCAAAGCTCAAACAAGATGAAATAGAGTAGCCCTATAACCATTGAAGAAATTGAACTTGTCACTGTAATTCCCTGGGAAAAGAAAGGGAGAAGACTTCTTTGGTGGTCCAGTAGTTAAGAATCTGCCTGCCAATGCAGAGGACACAGGTTCGATCCCTGGTCCAGGAAGATCCCACATGTATGGAGCAACTAAGCCTGCGTGCCAGAACTACTGAAGCCTGTGACCCCTAGAGCCTGTGCTCTGCAAAGAGAGAAACCATCGTGAAGAGGAGCCCCTGCTCACTGCAACTAGATAAAGCCTGGGGCCAATAAGTGTTCATAAAAGGGAGTACATCCATGAATGTTAAGAATGGGAGAGTGTTCCATCAGTTTGTGAGAGATGTTGACAGATACCTGTAAGACAAGAAGTGAGAGAAGAACAAGGTGGAGCAAACACTCCAGCCCAGAACAGAAAGACAGGAAGACTGCGGTGAAGGATCACAGCAGAGGTAGTTGCTAGTGCTTCCTGGAGAAGTCTAGCAAAGATACAGGTTTGCTAGTCATAGTTACAAGAAATGGGAGATGCAGCACTGTCAACAC
Source organism: Muntiacus reevesi (assembly GCF_963930625.1). Classification (NCBI taxonomy): domain Eukaryota; kingdom Metazoa; phylum Chordata; class Mammalia; order Artiodactyla; family Cervidae; genus Muntiacus; species Muntiacus reevesi. The sequence continues at coordinate 272,018,764 of NC_089251.1, read as the reverse complement.
TAGTGTTTCCCAACCATTTTTTTTTCCCCAACCATTTTTATGTCATGGCACATGTGGGAAATAATAGTATATGTAAGGCATGGTTTTAAGAAACTGATTCTCAGATCACCAAATTTCATGACTTTCTCTCTAAAACTGATTTACCTGAGAAGGCATCCTGACTTATACATACTGGTTCTTGGTCAACTTTATTTTCACAATAGCTCTCTCACCACTTTACCAAAGAGGAACAAGCATTTCTCAGAGATTCATTGCCCTGAATGCCAAGCAAAAGAATAATTTAACATTTATTAATGCTCTATTAATGTCCCCAGTCTGTCTCATTTCAACATTGATTTCTAACAAATGTGACTTTTTGTGCTAGTAATTTTTCTTTAATCAATAAGAATAATTTTAAAACATTACCTTATGCTTATGAAAATAAAAGTATGAGACATTAACTTTGTTTCTAGCGGAGAACTATGATAGAATTATCCGTGATTTTCAGACGCTTCCACTTCTGGATAAGATGAAGTAGCAAGTAGCAGGCACACCCTCCAGCTTTAAACAGCCCCGAGCTGGGGAAGTGTGTGAAGCGATGGTTTTGGCCTTTCGCTTGTTTTGAGGTGCTGGACACCTGGCGGTGGAGGACAATGAGCCTGAAAGGTAGGAAGCAAGTGCCTTAGACGTTTCTCTGGCTTGTTTGCTCCAAGGAGGCCAGCTGCCACGCTGCGAGAGGCTCTATGCAGGGGTCTGTATAGCGAAGAACAGAGGAGGCTCCTGGCCAAAGCCAGCAAAGAACTGAGGCTCTTAGTGCAACAGGTCACAGGGAATGTAATCCCTCCAGCAATCATGTGAGTGAGCCTGGAAATGGATCTTCTCCCATCAAGCCTTCAGATGCTACCACAGCCCTGGTCTTCACAGAAAGACCCTGAATAATAGTGAAAGTAAAGTCGTTCAGTCGTGTCTGACTATTTGGGACCCTATAGACTATACAGTCCATGGAATTTTCCAGGCCAGAATACTGGAGTGGGTAGCCTTTTCCTTCTCCAGGGGATTTTCCCAACCCAGGGATCGAACCTGGTCTCCTGCATTGCAGGCAGATTCTTCACCAGCTGAGCCACAAGGGAAGCCCCCTGAGTCATAGGCAGCCAACTAATTCATAAACCATGCTCAACTTCCCAACCTATCAGTTCCATTCAGTTCAGTTTGGTCACTCAGTCATGTCCAACTCTTTGCAACCACATGAATCGCAGCATGCCAGGCCTCCCTGTCCATCACCAACACCCGGAGTCTACCCAAACCTATGTCCATCGAGTTGGTGATGCCATCCAGCCATCTCATCCTCTGTCATCCCCTTCTCCTCCTGCCCCCAATCCCTCCCAGCATCAGGGTCCTTTCCAATGAACCAACTCTTTGCATGAGGTGGCTAAAGTACTGGAGTTTCAGCTTCAGCATCAGTCCTTCCAATGAACATCCAGGACTGATCTCCTTTAGGATGGACTGGTTGGATCTCCTTGCAGTCCAAGGGGCTCTCAAGAGTCTTCTCCAACACCACAGTTCAAAAGCATCAGTTCTTCAGCGCTCAGCTTTCTTCACTGTCCAACTCTCACATCTGTACATGACCACTGGAATAACCATAGCATTGACTAGACGGACCTTTGTTGGCAAAGTAATGTCTCTGCTTTTAAATATGCTATCTAGGTTGGTCATAATTTTCCTGACCTACAGAAGTTGTGAAATAATCGCTATTGTTTTTAGCTGATAAGTCTTAGAGTAATTTGTTACACAGCAATAGATTAATTCAGGAAGACCAACCCCAAAAGAGATGGGATCAATTTCATTTCTAACACTGCTGGAATTGGCCAAAGAACAAGCTTAAAATTCTTTATCACATAGCTAATTACACATTTTAATTCTTTTTCTTCTATTTCTTGTACCCATTTCAACTTTTCATTCATGATAGAATAAACTGCCCTTTTTCTAAGCTGCATCTATTCTTTAAAGTTTTCCAACTAAAGTGATTAAATGTAATAAAGTAAGCAGCTAGAGATACTTGCTTTTCCATCTGATGATAAAAAAAAAGAAAAGAAAACACTCCATCTGGGTAGAATTTGATAATTAGCCATATCCAATTCCTGGACATCTGGCTTTCAAATGAAACTGAACATAGTAATGTCTGTTTCCCAGGGCATTCTTTTTACTGAAAATGCGATTTATTGTTTTGGTCTTTAAAAGGATAACATCAATGCACTTTAGCATATCAAGTGAACAAAGATTTGTCTCAGTTCTTTTTACATATTACCATCGTGTTACATATTTATTATAGAAAATTTGTAAACTACAGAAAATCACAAGAAGGAAAAATAAAATCTCACCATCCAAGATAACTGTTCACATTTTGATGAAAATCTTTTCAGATTTGGCTTTAAAAATAAGAGGAATTTCAGAATAACAATATTTTCCTTCAACAACAAGTTCTCATTAAGGACACAATATTTTAATGGATGAAATTTAATGAAGAATGTCAAACCATTATTCCACTGAAATTCATATCCATTTTTCATATAAAGTGTAGCTTATGACAATGGATATTTTAGCCCTGACAATCAGTCTGAGTAGCTCAGGAAAATATCACATAAGGCTGGAGCAGCCCTGGCAGCACATTGAGGGTAGCAGGGCTCAGAGAAGCAACATATGTCTGCACGCGCTCTCCCTTCACGCTGCCTCTGCTGCTGTGGAATCTGTGTGTGTGTGGTAGGGGGGTGGCGGGGGGCTCGTGGCCTTGCACTTGAATCCTTAATGAACTGGAGCCAACTCAAAGAAGTGCCAGAGAACTGATTGTTAAATTTCAGGAGTTTTGTGAGCTAGCTCTAAAACAAAGTCATTATTAAAAATTAAAGGATGTACGCTTTCAGTTAAATAAATTCTATTCAAAGCAAAGGTCATAAATACATACAAGTCATCATTTTTAATCATTTACATTTTGCTGGCGTCTGTGTTCCTGATGCTGTTTCTGTCTACTGCATCTACATTGCAGAAATGGGGTATAATGGTGTGCTGGAGGACGTCTCTTCATCCAGTGTTTTCACCTTGGTAGTCTGGAATCCTTCAGGGTGAGAGTATTTAAATCATGGAAACAGAAGAAAGCTCCAAATTTGGGCTCACATATTTTTGTTGATTGTATAGTGACAGAGAAAATGTTAACAATGTAGAATAAAATTCTTAAAATGTTGTGTCTATAACTGTTGCACTGTGACCAGCACAAAGTTCAAGGAACTATTCCTCCAGTACTCAAAAACTATCATCAAATGAATCCAAGTCACTCAGGTCACTGATTAATGACCTGATTAAGTCAGGATCCAACACATATCTCTTCTTGTTTCACTTTCATCTCAATCATTAATGTTAATGAAAATATCAGCCAAGATTCTTGCAAAACCACATTTGTTTATTATTTACAATGGCATGTTGGCTACAGACAAGAAAGGGAAAGTTGCTCAGTCGTGTCCAGCTCTTTGCGGCCCCGTGGATTTCCCCCATGGGATTCTCCAGGCCAGAATACTGGACTGGGTACCTATCCCTTCTCCAGCAGATCTTCCCGACCCAGCAATCAAACCAGGGTCTCTTGCATTGCAGGCAGATTCTTTACCAAGTGAGCTACTAGGGAAACCTACAGATACCAAAGTTCAGCAAAAATCAGTGAAACATTTGATGGAAATCAACTGGTTATATGGAATTGACACTAAAGAATGATGTAAATTTTATTAGGATTTGCAAACTATGTGTTCTATACCCTTTATATCAGTAGAGTTTAAAATAAATCTGCATGTGTGTTAATATGTGTGCTTCACAAAGCTGGTTGTTAATCATTTACTAATACACTTTTGACCAGAGCAAATGCTTCCATTTGTCCCACTCACCATAGCCTCTAGCAGATCCCTTTCAGCTACACACAGACTGATAAATAGGGAAAAGAAGTGAAGGAAAAGAGCTAGTGGAAAGCAGAAAATGGAGGAAGAACAAGAAGAGAAAGAAAGAAAGTTCTCCCTGTCTTGTCTTTCATCATCAGTCAGCAACTCTCTACAAGATAAGAGACAAACCATTGCACAACTATTGTGACCTGGAGTCACAAATATTCATGGGATTAGCTGGTGACCCTATTTTTAGAGAGCTAAGGAGCCAGAAGTCTTCAGCAACAGTGACCATGCTAACACTCGGTCAGAGGTCATTTTAGGGTTTTTAGCTTGTTTTTCACATTAAAAAAAAAATAAAGGTATAATTTATATACAGTAAAAGTCACCATAGAGTACAGTTCTATGAGTTTTGATAAATGCATACAGTCACACAACTACCACTGCAATCAAGACATAGAACATTTCCATCATCTCCCCAAATTCACTTGAGCCTGTTTGTGACCAACCCCTCTCCCCATCTCTAGCCACTTTCCTACCCTCTTGTTTTGTTTTCCAGAATGACACTAAGACGGACTCATACAGTATGTAGCCTTTTGAGGCTAGCTACTTTCACTTAACACGGTGTATTAGAGAGCAGAGTTAAGCTCACAACAAAATTAAGAGGACAGTACAGAGATTTCCCATATAACCTCAAGTACTCCCTACATGAATCATCTTGCCCATTATTACCATCACTCATGAAAATGTTACATAAGTTTGTTACCAAGTATGAATCTCCAGTGACACAGCACAGCCACCCAAAGTTGGCATTTACCTTAGGGGTCATTCTTGGTACTGTACATTCTGTGGGTTTGGATCAATGTATAGTGACATACAGCCATAACTAGAAGATCATATGGAGGATTTTCATGGACATTAAAACTCAGTGCTTTGGTTGTACCTCCACCAGGGGCTGTCCTGGTGGCTCAGCTGGTAAAGAATCTGCCTGTAATGTGGGAGACCTGGGTTTGACTCCTGAGTTAGGAAGATCCCCAGGAGGAGGAATTGGCTACCCACTCCAGTATTCACACCTCGGAAATTCCATGGGCAGAAGAACCAAACAGACTATACAGTCCATGGAGTCGAAAAGACTCGGACATGACTGAGTGACTCACACACACACACACCCTCACCGTCCCTCAAGAAACAATGATGTTTCTCAACAGAGTTGCCTTTTCTAGAATGTCATATAGCTGGAATTATATAGTATGAAGCTCTTCCAGATTGTCTTCTTTTACTTCAGTTCAGTTCAGTCTCTCAGTTGTGTCCTAGTTTTTGCAACCCCAGGAACCGCAGCATGCCAGGCCTCCCTGTACATCACCAACTGCCAGAGTCCACCCAAACCCATGTCCATTGAGTTGGTGATGCCATCCAACCATCTCATCTCTTACTTAGTTATAAGCATAATGTTTCTTTCGTGTCTGTTAATGAATTGGTAGTTTGTTTCTTTTAGTGCTGAATAGTATTCCTTTATATGAATTATTACAATTAATTTATTCATTCATTTACTGAAGTACTTCTTGGTTTCTTCCAAGTTTTGGCAACTATGAATAAAACTGCTATAAACATCTGTGTGCAGGTTTTTCTGTGGATTTAAGTTTTTAACTCTGCTGAGTAAATACCAATATGACTGATGGATTGTATAGTAAGAGTATGTTAAGCTTTGTAGGAACCTGCCAAGCTGTCTTCCAAAGTGGCTGCACCATTTTGTATTCCCATCAAGAATAAATGACAGTTCCTATTGTTCTACATCCTTGCCAAAATTTGGGGTTTTCAGTGCTCCAGATTTGGTCCTTTTAATAACTATATGGTGGCACTTGTATCTTTTGTTTTTAAGTTTAGAGAATTCTTTACATATCCTGGATACAAATCTTTTAATTGATGTGCATTTAACAAATACTTTCTCCCAGTCCGTATCTTGTATTTTCATTTTAACAGTCTCTTTTGAAGAGAAGTTTAACATTTTGAAGTCTAAATGATCAGATGTTGGTTTTTTTTTTTTAATAAAATATGTTTTTGGTGCTCTATCTAAAAAAAACTTGCCGGTGAAATGACAGCCTTCAGAATGGGAGAATATAATAGCAAATGAAGCAACTCAGAAAGAATTAATCTCAAAAATATACAAGCAGCTCCTGCAGCTCAATTCCAGAAAAATAAACGACCCAATCAAAAAATGGGCCAAAGAACTACACAGGCATTTCTCTAAAGAAGACATACAGATGGCTAACAAACACATGAAAAGATGCTCAACATCACTCATTATCAGAGAAATGCAAATCAAAACCACAATGGGGTATCATTACACACCAATCAGGATGGCTGCTATCCAAAGGTCTACAAGCAATAAATGCTGGAGAGGGTGTGGAGAAAAGGAACCCTCTTACACTGTTGGTGGGAATGCAAACTAGTACAGCCACTATGGATAACAGTGTGGAGATTCCTTAAAAAACTGGAAATAGGACTGCCATATGACCCAGCAATCCCATTCCTGGGCATACACACCAAGGAAACCAGAATTGAAAGAGACACATGTACCCCAATATTCATCACAGCACTGTTTATAATAGCTAGGACATGAAGCAACCTAGATGTCCATCAGCAGATGATAGGATAAGAAAGCTATGGTACATATACACAATGGAATATTACTCAGCCATTAAAAAGAATGCATTTGAATCAGCTCTAATGAGGTGGATGATACTGGAGCCTATTATACAGAGTGAAGTTAGAAAGAAAAACACCAAATACAGGATATTAATGCATATATATGGAATTTAGAAAGATGGTAATGATAAACTTGTATATGAGACAGCAAAAGAGACAGAGATGTATAGAACAGTCTTTTGGACTCTGTGGGAGAGGGCGAGGGTGGGATGATTTGAGAGAATAGCATTGAAACATGTATATTATCAAGCGTGAAACAGATCGCCAGTCCAGGTTCAATGAATGCATGAGACAAGGTGCTCAGTGCTGGTGCCCTGGGATGACCCTGAGGGATGGGGAGGGAGGTGTGAGGGGAGTTCAGGATGGGGGACACATGTACACCCAAGGCTGATTCATGTCAATGTATGGCAAAACCACCACAATAATGTAAAGTAATTAGCCTCCAATTAAAATAAATAAATTAATTTAAAAAATAAAAAAGCTTGCCTCACTCAAGGTCACAAAATGGTTTTCCTATGAATTCTTCTAGAAGTTTTATAGTTTATAAGTTGTATAATACATTTATGTCTACCATCTATTTTTGCTTATAGGACAAGAGAAGAGTAGACTTTCCTTTTTTGTTATTGTTATTCGACATGAATGTTGTAAACTACTCACTGCTTTCCAGGGTTTAGTAAATTCGTGAGGCAAGAAGCTTGGAGGAAGGCTCAGGTCCAGTCTTGTTCGACTTGAACTAGAGGGAATGGGAAGGCAGGCTAAGGGAATGATGCCAAGGAAGAGAGGCGTTGCTTCCTTTCACTCTAGTTGCAGGAATAAAAGGCTTTAAGAAAACTATTAAAGCAAGAAAAGTCTTCTATAACAGGACTCTGTCTTTCCTCCTATACTAGTTCACCCTCCCCTCTTTTAATGATTTGGTAGTTTATTTCCTTTAGTGCTGAATACTAAACTAACACACACACACACACACACACACACAAACAAGTGTTAATAATCTAGTATTCTGAGGCAGAAGAGAGATTAATTATCTTTGTCAAAACATTTTATCCTGGGACATAGATTGGAGGCCACTTTAAAATACAATAGCTTCATCTTTTCTTTTGTTGGCAATTTCATTTCCCAAGTAATAGGTTGTTTCCTTTTTAACAGAATTTTCTTTCACCTAATCCTTTAAATTGTACCTGCAACCAAACAGTATGTGAGTACAAAGGTGAGCACATATTAATTCTAAAATTGATTCCATTCATTGAATGTTTCACTTTTCTCAAATGCTTACTATAGTTTATGTTTCAAACCCTTTTACTGATCCATGCTGTCTCAGTAAAACATTGAGAGCATAGCATTACATTAATTTCGACAGCAACTAATATCATAAATCCCAGATTATGGCTTTGTTAATAAATGTAGCAGATGGGAGATGGAGCTGAGAAAAACAAAGCTCCCTTCAAACAATGGTGTTTGAAAAACAGCTACTAAAATTGATAGATGAGGAAGTACAGTCGTAGCTTCAAACAAACTTTCATAATCTTTACCTAAATTTCTTATTTACTTCTAAGAAATGTGCTTAGGACCAAAATCTCATTTCATAAATTAACGCACAGGAGTTACATATGAATGAACAGGGGCTGTCTTCACATTGCAAGGGCCTGGAGCCCGAACAGCCTGGTCAGAGGGAAGGGGCCAGCAAGGGGGTCGATGCCCAAGGCCTCTTTTTCCCAGAAGACTCAGGGCAGCAGGGTGAACAAGTGGCCCTCAGTGACCCTAGGTCGGCCCTGCCCCTTCACACACAGGCACTGCTACTGGGCTTCCCCAGGAGCTGCCTAACAGCCTGTGGCTCTCCCGAGCTCTCTGACCGTGCAGAGGGCCGGAAGATACGTGTGCATGTGGTTCTGCCTTGGCCTGTTATTGTGGAGCCCCTAGCTGTCTCCCAGGCGGAGCGCCAAAGGCCTGAGAGAGGAACATCCCGAAGCTCTTTTCTCCCAGGCATGGAAGCAGAGTGCGCGGCTTGCGGGAAACCCGGTCCTCCCTCGGTTAGGGAGAGGACGCCAGCCTGTGAGAGTGCTTGCAAACCAGCTGCTGGTGAGGTGTTCCAATGGCACAGTGCTGGTTCTGCTCAGAGGCCCTACAGGCCAGGGGCAGGCCCCAGCAAGGACCGGCCCCAGGCCAGCCTTGCCAAGACCTTCCTGGCCTCTGGGTGTACTGCCCCACGAAGATTCAGGCAGCAGGGAGTGTGTCCAGACATGCTCAGGCGCCTCCCCAGTCTCATTCCCTTAGCACCTTTCTCAAGATACCTTGGCCTCATTTCAGGTCTATTTGGAGGGGACGTTTCTGGCAGGGCCTCTCTCCACACTACAAGGGACTGGAGCCTGGACGGCCTGGTCAGAGAGAAGAGGCCAGCAATGGGGTCGATGTCCAAGGTGTCTTTGGCCCAGCAGCCTCAGGGCAACAGGGTGAGCAACTGGCCCTCACTGCCTCTAGGTCGGCCCTGCCCCATCACACACAGGTGCTGCTGCTGGTCTTGCCCAGGTGCTGACAGACAGACTCTGGCTCTCCCAAGCTCTCTGACGGTGCAGGGGGCAGGAAGAGACGTGTGCATGTGGTTCTGCCTTGGCCTGGGTGTGTGGAGCCCGTAGCTGTCCCCCAGGCACTGGGACAAGGGCCTTAGATCGGACGAACACGATGCACTATTTTCCTGGTCTTGGGAACAGAGTGCATGGCTTGTGGGAAACGCGGGTCTCCCTCGGTGAGGGAGAGGACGCCAGCCTGTGAGAGTGCTTGCAAACCAGCCTTTGGAGGCTGCCGGTGAGATATTCCAGCAACAGAAAGCTGGTTGTGCTCAGAGGCCCCACATTCCAGGGGCAGGTCCCAGCATGGACCCTGCCCAGGCCAGCCTTGACCAGACCTACCTGGCCTCCGAGGGTACTGCCTCACGAAGGGGCAGGCAGTGGGGAATGTGTCCAGACATACACAGGCACCTCCCCAGGCTCATTCCCTGAGCACCTTTCCCATGGTTCCTAGGCCTCATTTGAGGCCTACTTGGAGGGGAGGTTTCTGGCAGGGCCTCTCTCCACACTACAAGGACTGGAGCCCGGATGGCCTGGTCAGAGGGAAGAGGCCAGCAAGGCGGTCGATGCCCAAGGCCTCTTTGTCCCAGCAGCTTCAGGGCAGCAGGAAGAGCAAGTGTCCCACTGTGCCCCTAGGTTGGCCGTGCCCCATCACACTTAGGCGCTGCTACTGGGCTTGCCCAGGGGCTGCCTGACAGACTCTTGTTCACCCAAGCTCTCTGACGGTGCAGGGGGCAGGAAAAGACGTGTGCATGTGGTTCTGCCTTGGCCTGGGAGTGTTGAGTCCCGAGCTGGCCCCCAGGCTCATTGGCAATGGCCCTGAGAGAGAACCACCTCGAAGTGTTTTCTCCCGGGCGTGGGAGCAGAGTGCGGGGCTTGTGGGAATCGCGTGGCTCCCTCGGAGAGAGTGCTTGCAAACTGGCCTTTGGAGGTAGCCAGGGAGGTTTTCCAGCGGCAGAGTGCTGGATTTGCTCTGTGGCCCCACAGGCCAGGGGCAGGTCCCAGCATGGACCCTGCTCCAGCCCAGCCAAGCTCAGACCTTCCCGGCCTCTGGGGGTACTGCCCCATGAAGGAGCAGGCTGTGGAATGTGTGTCCATACATGCCCAGGCGCCTCTGTAGGCTCATTCCATTAGCACCTTTTCCCTGTTGCCTAGGCCTTTTGAGGCCTACTTGGAGGGGAGGTTTCTTGCAGGGGCTCTCTGCACACTACAAGGGTCTGGAGGACGGATGGCCTGGTCAGAGGAAAGAGGACAGCAAGGAGGTCGTTTCCCAAGGCCTCTTTGGCCCAGCATCCTAAGTGCACCAGGAAGAGCAAGTGGCGCACTGTGCCCCTAGGTAGGCCCTGCCCCTTCACACACAGGCGCTGCTGCTGGGCTTGCCCAGGGGCAGCCTGACAGACTCTGGCTCACCTGAGCTCTCTAAAGGTGCAGAGGGCCAGAAGAGACGTGTGCATGTGGTTCTGCCTTGGCCTGGGTGAGTGGAACACCTAGCTGTCCCCAGGCTCCGGGGCGAATGCCTGAGAGAGGAACACACTAAAGTGCTTTTCTCCCAGGTTTGGGAACAGAGTGCGCGGCTTGCGGGAAAGACGGGCCTTCCTCGGTGAGGGAGAGGCGGCCAGCTGGTGAGACTGCTTGCAAACCAGCCTTTGGAGGCGGCCAGTGAGGTCTTCCAGCGGCACAATGCTGATTGTGCTCAGAGTACCCACAGGCCAGGGGCAGGTCCCAGCATGGACCCTGCCCAAGGCCAGGCTTGACCAGACCTTCCTGGCTTCCGGGGGAACTGCCCCACGAAGGGGCAGGCAGCGGGGTGTGTGTCAAGACATGCCCAGAAGCCTCCCCAGTCTTATTCCCTTAGCTCCTTTCCCATGGTTCCTAGGCCTCATTTGAGGCCTACTTCAAGGGGAGGTTTCTGGCACGGGCTCTCTCCACACTGCAAGGGCCTAGAGCCCGGACGGCCTGGTCAGAGGGAAGAGGCCAGCAAGGGGGTCGATGCCCAAGGCCTCTTTGTCCCAGCAGCCTCAGGGCAGCAGGGTGAGCAAGTGGCCCACTGTGCCCCTAGGTTGGTCCTGACCCTTCACACACTGGCGCTGGTGCTTGGCTTGCCCAGGAGCTGCCTGACAGACTCTGGCTCACCCGACCTCTCTGACGGTGCAGGGGACAGGAAGACTCGTGTGCACGTGGTTCTGCCTTAGCCTGGGAGTGTGGAGCCCCTAGCTGACCCCAGTTTCAGGGGCAAGGCCCTGAGAGGGGACCACACAAGAGCTTTTTTCCTGGGCTTGGGAACAGAGTGCATGGCTTGCGGGAATCGCAGACATCCGTCGGTGAGGGAGAGGTGGACTGCCGGCGAGAGTGCTTGCAAGTCGGCCTTTGGAGGCTGCCGGGGAGGTCTTCCATCGCCACAGTGCTGGTTCTGCTCAGAGGACCCACAGGCCAGGGGCAGGTCCCAGCATGGACGCTGCCCCAGGCCAGCCTTTCCCAGACCTTCCTGGCCTCCGGGGGTACTGCCTCATGAAGGGGCAGCTGGCTGGGACAGTGTCGAGACATGCCCAGGCACTTCCTCAGGCTCATTCCATTATGCCATTTCCCTGGTGCCTAGGCCTCATTTGAGGCCTACTTGGAGGGGAGGTTTCTGGCAGGGGCTCTCTGAACATTGCAAGGGCCTGGAGCCCTGAAGGCCTGGTCAGAGGAAAGAGGCCAGCAAGGGGGTCGATGCCCATGGCCTCCTTGGCCCAGCAGCCTTAGGGCAGCAGGGAGAGCAAGTGGTCCATTGTGCCCCTAGGTCAGCCCTGTGCCTTCACACACAGGCGCTGCTGCTGGGCTTGCCCAGGAGCTTCCTAACAGACTGTGGCTCACCCGAGCTCTCTGACAGTGCAGAGGGCCGGAAGAGACGTGTTCATGGGGTTCTGCCTTGACCTGGGTGTGTGTAGACCCTAGCTGTCCCCCAGGCACTGGGGAAAGAGCCTGAGAGTGGACGAACCTAATGCGCTATTGTCCTGGGCTTGGGAACAGAGTGCTTGGCTTGCGGGAAACGTGGGTCTCTCTTGGGGAGAGTCCTTGCAAACCGGCCTTTGGAGGCTGCCAGTGAGGTCTTCCAGCGGCACAGTGCTGTATATGATCAGAGGCCCCACAGGCCAGTGGCAGTTCCCAGCACGGACCCTCCCCCAGGCCAGCCTTGACCAGACCGTTCTGGCCTCCGGGGGTACAGCCTCACGAATGGGCAGGCGGCGGGGAGTGTGTCCAGACATGACCAGGCGCCACCCCAGTATCTTTTCCTTAGCCCCTTTCCCATGATTCCTAGGCCTCATTTGAGGCCTACTTGGAAGGGAGGTTCCTGGCAGGGCCTCTCTCCAAACTGCAAGAGACTGGAGCCTGGACGGCCTGGTCAGAGGAACGAGGCCAGCAAGGGGGTCGATGCCCAAGGCCTCTTGGTCCCAGCAGACTCAGGGCAGCAAGGTAAGCAAGTGGCCCATTGTGCCCCTAGGTCGGCCCTGCCCCTTCACACACAAGCTCTGCTGTTGGGCTTGCCCAGGAGCTGCATGACAGACTCTGGCTCACCTGAGCTCTCTGATGGTGCAGGGGGCAGGAAGACTCGTGTGCATGTGGTTCTGCCTTGGCCTGGGAGTTTGGAGCCCCTAGCTATCCCTCACGCTCAGGGGCAAGTCCCTTAGAGGGGACCAATCAAGCGCTTTCCTCCTGGGCTTGGAGCAGAGTGCGTGGCTTGCGGGAATCGCTGGCCTCCCTCGGTGAGGGAGAGGTTGCCAGTTAGCAAGAATGCTTGCAAACCGGCCTTTGGAGGCTGCCGGTGAGGTCTTCCATGGCCACACTGCTGGTTCTGCTCAGAGGACCCACAGGCCAGTGGCAGGTCCCAGCACGGACCCTGCCGCAGGCCAGCCTTGACTAGAACTTCCTGGCCTCCGGGGGTACGTCCTCAGGAAGGGGCAGGCGGCGGGGTGTGTGTCAGAACATGGCCAGGGACCTCCACAGGCTCTTTCCCTGAGCGCCTTTCCCATGGTTCATAGGCCTCATTTGAGGCCTACTTGGAGGGGCGGTTTCTGGCAGGGCCTCTCTCCACACTGCAAGGAACTGGAGCCTGGACGGCCTCGTCAGAGGGAAGAGGCCAGCAATGGGTTCGATGCCTAAGGCCTCTTTATCCCAGCAGCGTCAGGGCAGCAGGGTGAGCAAGTGGCCTTCAGTGCCCCTAGGTCAGCACTGCCCCATCACAAACAGGCGCTGCTTCTGGGCTTGCCCAGGAGCTGCCTGACAGACTCTGGCTCACCCGAGCTCTCTGACGGTGCAGAGGGTAGGAAGAGACGTGTGCATGTGTTTCTGCCTTGGCCTGGGAGTGTGGAGGCCCTAGCTGGCACCCAGACTCAATGGAAAGGGCCCTGAGAGAGGACCACCCCAAAGCGCCTTTCTCCCGGGCTTGGGAGCAGAGTGTGCAGCTTGCGGGAAGCGCGGGCCTCCTTCGGGGAGGGTGCTTGCAAACCGGCCTTTGGAGGCAGCCGGGGAGGTCTTCCAGGGGCAGAGCCCTGGTTCTGCTCAAAGGCCCCACAGGCCAAGGGCAGGTTCCAGCATGGACCCTGCCCCAGGCCAGCCTTTCCCAGACCTTCCTGGCCTCCGGGGGTACTGCCCCATGAAGGTGCAGGCGGCAGAGCGTGTGTCCAGACATGCTCGGGCAGCTCCCCAGGCTCATTCCATTAGCGCCTTTTCCCTGGTGCCTATGCCTCATTTGAGGCCTACTTGGAGGGGAGGTTTCTGGCAGGGGCTCTCTCCACACTGCAAGGGTCTGGAGCCCGGACGGCCTGGTCAGAGGGAAGAGGCGAGCAAGGGGGTCGATGCCCATGGCCTCCTTGGCCCAGCAGCCTTAGGGCAGCAGGGAGAGCAAGTGGTCCATTGTGCCCCTAGGTCAGCCCTGCCCCTTCACACACAGGCACTGCTGCTGGGCTTGCCCAGGAGCTGCCTAACAGACTGTGGCTCACCCGAGCTCTCTGACAGTGCAGAGGGCCGGAAGAGACGTGTTCATGGGGTTCTGCCTTGACCTGGGTGTGTGTAGACCCTAGCTGTCCCCCAGGCACTGGGGAAAGAGCCTGAGAGTGGACGAACCTAATGCGCTATTGTCCTGGGCTTGGGAACAGAGTGCTTGGCTTGTGGGAAACGTGGGTCTCCCTTGGGGAGAGTCCTTGCAAACCGGCCTTTGGAGGCTGCCAGTGAGGTCTTCCAGCGGCACAGTGCTGTATATGATCAGAGGCCCCACAGGCCAGTGGCAGTTCCCAGCACGGACCCTCCCCCAGGCCAGCCTTGACCAGACCGTTCTGGCCTCCGGGGGTACAGCCTCACGAATGGGCAGGCGGCGGGGAGTGTGTCCAGACATGACCAGGCCCCTCCCCAGTCTCTTTTCCTTAGCCCCTTTCCCATGATTCCTAGGCCTCATTTGAGGCCTACTTGGAAGGGTGGTTCCTGGCAGGGCCTCTCTCCAAACTGCAAGGGACTGGAGCCTGGACGGCCTGGTCAGAGGGAAGAGGCCAGCAACGGGGTCAATGCCCAAGACCTCTTTGGCCCAGGAGCCTTAGGGCAGCAGGAAAAGCAAGTGTCCCACTCTGTCCCTAGGTCGGCCCTGCCCCATCACACACAGGCGCTGCTGCTGGGCTTGCCCAGGAGCTGCCGGACAGACTCTTGCTCACCCGAGCTCTCTGACGGTACAGAGGGCCGGAAGAGACATGTGCATGTGGTTCTGCCTTGGCCTGTGTGTGTGGAGCCCCTAGCTGTCTCCCAGGCTCATGGGCAAAGGCCTGAGATGGGACCACATAAGCACTTTTCTCCCAGGCATGGGAGCAGAGTGCGCGGCTTGCGGGAAACGCAGGCGTCCCTCGGTGAGGGAGAGCCAGCCAGCCGGCGAGAGTGCTTGTAAACCGGTCTTTCGAGGTTGCCGGTGAGGTCTTCCAGTGGCACAGTGCTGGTTTTGCTAAGAGGACCCACAGGCCAGGGGCAGGTCCCAGCAAGGACCCTGCACCAGGTCAGCCTTGACCAGAGATTCCTGGCCTCTGGGGGTACTGCCCCACAAAGGGGCAGTTGGCGGGGAGTGTGTCCAGACATGCCCAGGTGCCTCCCCAGTCTAATTCCATTCGTGCCTTTCCCATGCTTCATAGGCCACATTTGAGGCCTACTTGGAGGGGAGGTTTCTGGCATGGCCTCTCTCCAACTGCAACGGACTGGAGCCCGGACGGCCTGGTCAGAGTGAAGAGGCCAGCACGTTGTTTGATGCCCACCGCCTCTTTGTCCCAGCAGCCTCAGGGCAGCAGGGTGAGCAAGTGGCCAACTGTGCCCCTAGGTCAGCCCTGCCCCTTCACACACAGGCGCTGCTGCTGGGCTTGCCCAGGAGCTGCCTGACAGACTCTTGCTCACCCGAGCTCTCTGACGGTACAGAGGGCCGGAGGAGACGTGTGCATGTGGTTCTGCCTTGGCCTGTGTGTGTGGAGCCCTTAGCTGTCTCCCAGGCTCATGGGCAAAGGCCTGAGATGGGACCACACAAGCGCTTTTCTCCCAGGCATGGGAGCAGAGTGCACAGCATGCAGGAAATGTGGGCCTCCGTCGGTGAGGGAGAGGCGGCCAGCCTGCGAGAGTGCTTGCAAACCAGCCTTTGGAGGCTGCTGGTGACGTCTTCCAAGGGCACAGTGCTGTTTCTGCTCAGAGGCCCCACAGGACAGGGGCAGGCCCCAGCAAGGACCCTGCCCCAGACCAGCCTTGACCAGACCATCCTGGCCTCTGGGTGTACTGCCCCATGAAGAGGCAGGCTGCAGGGAGTGTCTCCGGACATGCCCAGGCGCCTCCCCAGTCTCATTTCCTGAGCACCTTTCCCATGATACCTAGGCCTCATTTGAGGCCTACTTGGAGGGGAGGATTCTGGCAGGGCCTCTCTCCACACTGCAAGGGACTGGAGCCCGGACGGGCTCGTCAGAGGGAAGAGGCCAGCAATGGGGTCGATGTCCAAGGCCTCTTTGGCCAAGCAGCCTCAGGGCAGCAGGGTGAGCAACTGGCCCTCAGTGCCCCTAGGTGGGCCCTGCCCCATCACACACAGGCGCGGCTGCTGGGCTTGCCCAGGCGCTGACTGACACACTCTGGCTCACCCAAGCTCTCTGACAGTGCAGGGGGCAGGAAGAGATGTGTGCATGTGGTTCTGCCTTGGCCTGGGTGTGTTGAGCCCCTAGCTCTCCCCCAGGCACTGGGGCAAGGGCCTGAGAGCGAATGAACACGATGCACTATTGTCCTGGTCTTGGGAGCAGAGTGCGTGGCTTGCAGGAAAGGTGGGTCTCCCTCACAGAGAGTGCTAGCAAATCGGCCTTTGGAGGCAGCCGGGTAGGTCTTCCAGCAGCAGAGTGCTGGATTTGCTCTGTGGCACACAGGCCAGGGGCAGGCCCCAGCAAGGACCCTGCCTCAGTTCAGCCTTGCCCAGACCTTCCTGGCCTCTGGGGGTACTCCCCCTCGGAGGGGCAGGCGGTGGGTAGTGTGTCCATACATGCCCAGATGCCTCACCAGTCTCATTCACTTAGCGCCCTTCCCATGGTTCCTAGGCCTCATTTGAGGCCTACTTGGAGGGGAGGTGTCTGGCAGGGCCTCTCTCCACACTGCAAGGGACTGGAGCCCTGACGGCCTGGTCAGAGGGAAGAGGCCAGCAAGGGGGTGGATGCCCAAGGCCTCTTAGTCCCAGCAGCCTCAGGGCAGCAGGGTAAGCAAGTGGCCCACTGTGCCCCTAGGTCGGCCCTGTCCCTTCACACACAGGCTCTGATGTTGGGCTTGCCCAGGAGCTGCGTGACAGACTCTGGCTCACCTGAGCTCTCTGATGGTGCAGGGGGCAGGAAGATTCGTGTGCACGTGGTTCTGACTTGGCCTGGGAGTTTGGAGCCCCTAGCTGTCCCCCACGCTCAGGGGCAAGACCCTTAGTGGGGACCACCCAAGCGCTTTTCTCCTGGGCTTGGGAGCACAGTGCATGGCTTGTGGGAATCGCGGGCCTCCCTCGGTGAGTGATAGGTAGCCAGCCAACGAGAGTGCGTGCAAACCAGCCTTTGCTGGTTGCCGGTGAGGTCTTCCATTGCCACAGTGCTGGTTCTGCTCAGAAGCCCCACAGGAGAGTGGCAGGTCCCAGCTCGGACCCTGCCCCAGGCCAGCCTTGACCAGACCTTCCTGGCCTCCGGGGGTACTTCCTCAGGAAGGGGCAGGCGGCGGGGTGTGTGTAATAACATGACCAGGGACCTCCCCAGGCTCATTCCCTGAGCGCCTTTCCCATGATTCCTAGGCCTCATTTGAGGCCTACTTGGAGGGGAGGTTTCTGGCAGGGCCTCTCTCCACACTGCAAAGGACTGGAGCACGTACGGCCTGGTCAGAAGGAAGAGACCAGCAAGTGGGTCGATTTCCAAGGGCTCTTTAGCCCAGCATCCTCAAGGCAGCAGGGAGAGCATGTGGCCACTGTGCCCCTAGGTCGGCCCTGGCCCTTCTCACACAGGCGCAATTGCTGGGCTTGCCCAGATGGAACCTGACAGATTGTGGCTCACCCGAGCTCTCTGATGGTGAAGAGGGCCGGAAGAGACGTGTTCATGTGGTTCTGCCTTGGCCTGGGTGAGTGGAACCCCTAGCTATTCCCCAGGCTCAGGGGCAAGGATCCTGAGAGAGGACCTCCACGAAGAGCTTTGCTCTGGGGCTTGGGAGCAGAGCACGCAGCTTGCGGGAATCATGGGCCTCACTCGGGGAGAGTGCTTGCAAACTGGCCTTTGGAGGCAGCTGGGGATGTCTTCCAGTGGCAGAGTGCTGGTTCTTCTCAGAGGCCCCACAGGCCACGGGCAGGTCCCAGCATGGACCCTGCCCCACGCCAGCCTTGCCCAGACCTTTCTGGCCGCCGGGGGTACTGCCTCACGAAGGGGCAGGCAGCAGGGAGTGTGTCCAGACATGCCCAGGCACCTCTCCAGGCTCATTCCCTGAGCGCCTTTCCCAAGGTTCCTAGGCCTCATTTGAGGCCTATTTGGTGGGGAAGTTTCTGACAGGGCCTTTCTCCACTATGCAAGGGACTGGAGCCCGGACGGCCTGGTCAGAGGGAAGAGGCCATCAAGGGTGTCATTGCCCAAGGCCTCTTTGTCCCAGCAGCCTCAGGGCAGCAGGGTGAGCAATGGCCCTCAGTGCCCCTAGCTCGGCCCTGCCCCATCACACACAGGCGCTGCTGCTGGACTTGCCCAGGTGCTGCCTGACAGACTCTGGCTCACCCAAGCTGTCTGACGGTGCAGGGGCAGGACGAGACGTCTGCATGTGGTTCTGGCTTGGCCTGGGTGTGTGGAGCCCCTAGATGTCTCCCAGGATGAGGGGCAAAGGTCTGAGAGAGGAACACCCCGAAGCGCTTTTCTTCCAGGCTTGGGAGCCGAGTGCGCGGCCTGCGGGAAACGCGGGCCTCCCTCGGTGAGGGTGAGGCAGCTATCCAGCGAGAGTGCTTGCAAACCGGCCTTTGGAGCCTGCTGGTGATGTCTTCCAATGGCACAGTGATGGTTCTGCTCAGAGCCCCAACAGGCCAGGGGCAGGTCCCAGCAAGGACCCTGCCCCAGGCCAGCCTTGACCAGACCTTCCTGTCCTCCGGGGGTACTGCCCCACGAAGGAGCAGGCTGCGGAGGTGTGTCCAGTCATGCTCAGGCACCTTCCCAGGCTCATTCCATTAGCGTTTTTTCCCTGGTGCCTAGGCCTCATTTGAGGCCTACTTGGAGGGGAGGTTTCTGGCATGGGCTATCTCCACACTGCAAGGGCCTGGAGCCCGGAGGGCTTGGTCAGAGGAAAGAGGCCAGCAAGGGGGACGATGCCCAAGGCCTCTTTGGCCCAGCAGCGTCATGGCAGCAGGATGAGCAAGTGGCCCAATGTGACCCTTGGTCGGCCCTGCCCCTTCACACACAGGCACTGCTGCTGGGCTTGCCCAGGAGCTGCCTAACAGACTGTGCCTCACTCGAGCTCTCTGACGGTGCAGAGGGCCGGAAGAGACGTGTGCATGTAGTTCTGCCTTGGCCTGTGTGTGTGGATACCCTAGTTGTCCCCCAGGCTCAGGGGCAAAGGCCTGAGAGAAGAACACTCAGAAGTGCTTTTCTCCCAGGCTTGGGAGCAGAGTGCGCGGCTTGCGGGATATGCGGGCCTCCCTTAGTGAGGGCGAGGCGGCCAGCTGGCGAGAGTGCTTGCAAACAGGCCTTTGGAGGCAGTCGGGGAGGTCTTCCAGCTGCAGAGTGTTGGTTCTACTCAGAGGACCCAAAGGCCAGGGGCAGGTCTCAGCATGGACCCTGACCCAGGCTAGCCTTTCCCAGACCTTCCTGGCCTCCGGGGGTACTGCCCCACGAAGGGGCAGGTCGCGGGGAGTGTGTCCAGACATGCCCAGGTGCTTCCCCAGGCTCTTTCCATTAGCGTCTTTCCCCTGGTGCCTAGGCCTCATTTGAGGCCTACTTGGAGCGGAGGTTTCTGGCAGGGGCTCTCTCCACACTGCAAGGGGCTGGAGCACGGATTGCCTGGTCAGCGGGAAGAGGCCAGCAAGGGGGTCTTTGCCCAGGGCCTTTTTGGCCCAACAACCTCAGGGCAGCAGTGAGAGAAAGTGGCCCACTGAGCCCCTAGGCCGGTCCTGCCCCTTCACAGACAGGCGCTGCTGCTGGGCTTGCCCAGGAGCCTCCTGACAAACTCTAGCTCAGCCGACGGTGCAGAGGGCCGGAAGAGATGTGTGCATGTGGTTCTGCCTTGGCCTGTGTGTGTGGATCCCCTAGCTGTCCCCCAGGATCAGGGGCAAAGGCCTAAGGGAGGAACACCCCGAAATGCTTTTCTCCACGGCTTGGGTACAGAGTGCGCGGATTGCGGGAAACGTGGGCCTCCCTCAGTGAGGGAGAGGTGGCCAGCCGGCGAGAGTGCTTGCAACCGGCCTTTGGAGGCAGCCTGGGAGGTCTTCCAGCGGCAGAATGCTGGTTCTTCTCAGAGGCCCCACAGGCTAGTGGCAGGTCCCAGCAAGGACTCTGCCCCAGGCCAGCCTTGCCCAGACCTTCCTGGCCTCCGGGGCTACTGCCCCACGAAGGAGCACACTGCAGGGAGTGTGTCCAGACATGCACAGGCGCCTCTCCAGGTGCAGCGCTCACTCCCTGAGCGCCTTTCCCCTGGTGCCTAGGTCTCATTTGAGGCCTTCGTGGAGGGGAGGTCTCTGGCAGGGGCTCTCTCCACACTGCAAGGGACTTGAGCCAGGGAGCCCTGGTCAGAGGGAAGAGGCCAGCAATGGGTGCGATGCCCAAGGCCTCTTTGGCCCAGCAGCCTCAGGGCAGCAGGGTGAGCACGTGGCCCACCATGCCGCTAGGTTGGCCCAGCCCAATCACACACAGGCGCTCCTGCTGTGCTTGCCCAGGAGCTGCCTGACAGACTCTGTCTCACCTAAGCTCTCTGACGGTGCAGGGGGCAGGAAGAGATGTGTGCATGTGGTTCTGCCTTGACCTGGTGTGTGGAGGCCCTAGCTGTCCCCCAGGGTCTGTGGCAAGGGCCTGAGAGAGGACCACTCCGATGCGCTATTGTCTTGGACTTGGGTACAGAGTGCGTGGCTTGCCAGATATGTGGGTCTCCCTTGGGAAGAGATCTTGCAAACCGGCCTTTGGAGGCACCTGGGGAGGTCTTCCAGCGGCAGAGTGCTAGCTCTGCTCAGAGGTCCCACAGGCCAGGGTCAGGTTCCAGCTTTGACCCTGCCCCAGGCCAGCCTTGCCCAGACCTTCCTGGCCTCCGGGGGTACTGCCCCATGAAGGGGCAGGCTGTGGGGAGTGTGTCCAGGCATACCAAGGCATCTCCCCAGGCTCACTCCCTGAGCGCCTTTCCCCTGGTGCCTAGGCCTCATTTGAGTCCTACTTGGAGGTGAGGTTTCTGGCAGGGTCTCTCTCCACACTGCAAGGGCCTGGAGCCCGGACGGCCTGATCAGAGGGAAGAGGCCACAAAGGGGGTCGATGCCCAAGGCCTCTTTGGCCACAGCCTCAGGGCAGCAGGGAGAGCAAGTGGCCCAATATGCCCCTAGGTCGGCCCTGCCCCTTCACACATAGGCGCTGCTGTTGGGCTTGCCCAGGAGCTGCCTGACAGACTGTGGCTCACCCGAGCTCTCTGACGGTGCAGAGGGTCGGAAGAGACGTGGGCATGTGGTTCTGCCTTGGCCTGGGTGTTGGAGCCCCTAGCTGTTCCTCAGGCTCAGGGGCAAAGGCCTGAGAGAGGCACACTCTGAAGTGCTTTTCTCCCAGCCTTGGGAGCAGAGTGCGCGGCTTGCGGGAAACGCGGGCCTCCCTCAGTGACGGCGAGGCGGCCAGCCGGTGAGAGTGCTTGCAAACAGGCCTTTGGAGGCAGCCGGGGAGGTCTTCTAGCGGCAGAGTTTTGGTTTTGCTCAGATTACCCAAAGGACAGGGGCAGGTCCCAGCATGGACCCTGCCCCAGTCCAGCCTTGCCCAGACCTTCCTGGCCTCTGGGGGTACTGCCCCACGAAGGGGCAGGCTGCGGGGAGTGTTTCCAGACATACCCAAGCACCTCCCCAGGCTCATCCCCTGAGCGCCTTTTCCCTGGTGCCTAGGCCTCATTTGAGGCCTACTTGGAGGGGAGGTTTCTGGCAGGGGCTCTCTCCACAATTCAAGGGTCTGGAGCACGGATCGCCTGGTCAGCGGGAGGAGGCCAGCAAGGGGGTCTATGCTCAAGGCATCTTTGGCCCAGCAGCCTCAGGGCAGCAGGGAGAGCAAGTGGCCCACTGTGCCCCTAGGTCGGCCCTGCCCCTTCACAGGCAGGCGCTGCTGCAGGGCTTGCCCAGGAGCTGCCTGACAGACTCTGGCTCAGCCGAGCTCTCTGACAGTGCAGAGGGCAGGAAGAGACGTGTTCATGTGGTTCTGCATTGGCCTGAGTGTGTGGATCCCCTAGCTGTCCCCCAGGCTCAGGGGCAAAGGCCTGAGAGAGGAACACCCCGAAGCGCATTTCTCCCAGGCTTGGGAGCAGAGTTCATGGCTTTAGGGAAACGCGGGCCTCACTCGGTGAGGGAGAGGCGGGCAGCTGGTGAGAGTGCTTGCAAACCGGCCTTTGGAGGCTGCCGGGGAGGTTTTCCAGCGGCACAGTGCTGGTACTGCTCAGAGGACCCACAGGCCAGGGGTAGGTCCCAGCAAGGACACTGCCCCAGGCCAGCCTTGACCATAACTTCCTGGCCTCCGGGGGAACTGCCCAACAAAGGGGCTTGCGGCGTGTAGTGTGTCCAGACATGCCCAGACGCCTCCCCAGTCTCATTCCCTTTAGCGCCTTTCCCATGGTTCCTAGGGCTCATTTGAGGCCTACATGGAGGGGAGGTTTCTGGCAGGGCCTCTCTCCACACTGGAAGGGACTGGAGCCCGGACGGCCTAGTTACAGGACAGAGGCCAACATGGGGGTCGATGCCCAAGGCCTCTTTGTCCCAGCAGCCTCAGGGCAGCAGGGTGAGCAAGTGGCCCACAGTGCCTCTAGGTCGGCCCTGCCCCATCACACACAGGCGCTGCTGCTGGGCTTGCCCAGGAGCTGCCTGACAGACTCTGGCTCACCCAAGCTCTCTGACGGTGCAGGGGGCAGGAAAAGACGTGTGCATGTGGTTCTGCCTTGGCCTGGGAGTGTGAAGCCCCTAGCTGGCCCCCGGCTCAGGGGCAAGGGCCCTGAGAGAGGACCACCACTAATCATATTTCTCCCGTGCTTGGAAGCAGAGTGCGCGGCTTGCGGGAAACGTGGGCTTTCCTCGGGTATAGTGCTTGCAAACATGCCCTCAGGTGTCGGCCGGGGACGTCTTCTAGCGGCAGAGTGCTGGATTTGCTCTGTGGCCCCACAGGCCAGGGGCAGGTCCCAGCATGGACCCTGCTCCAGGCCTGCCTTGTCCAGACCTTCCTGGCCTCCTGGGGTACTGCCCCACGACGGGTCAGGCTGCGGGGAGTGTGTCCCGACATGCCCAGGCGCCTCCCCAGGCTCATTCCCTTAGTGCCTTTACCCTGGTGCCTAGGCCTCATTTGAGGCCTACTTGCAGGGGAGGTTTCTGGCAGGGGCTCTCTCCACACTGTAAGGGCCTGGAGTCCAGACATCCTGGTTAGAGGGAAGAGGCCAGCAAGGGGGTCGATGTCCAAGGCCTCTTTGGCCCAGCAGCCTCAGGGCAGCAGGGAGAGCAAGAGGCCCACTGCGCCCCTAGGTCGGCCCTGCCCCTTCCCACACAGGTGCTGCTGCTGTGCTTGCCCAGGAGCTGCCTGACACTCTTGCTCACCCGAGTTCTCTGACGTTGCAGGGGGCAAGAACAGACGTGTCCATTTGATTCTGCCTTGGCCTGGGATTGTGGAGCCTATACCTGTCCCCCAGGCTCTGGGACAAGGGCCCTGAGAGAGGATCACCCCGAAGCACTTTTCTCCCTGGCTTGGGAGCAGAGTTCGTGGCTTATGGGAAACGCGGGCCTCCCTCGGGGAGGGAGCGGCGGCCAGCCAGCGAGAGTGCTTGCAAACCGGCCTTTGGAGGCATCCGGGGAGGTCTTCCAGCGGCGAGGGCCGGTTCTGCTCAGAGGCCCCACAGGCCAGGGACAGGTCCCAGCATGGACCCTGCCCCAGGCCAGCCTTGTCCAGACGTTCCTGGCCTCCGGGGGTACTGCCCCACAAGGAGGCAGGCTGCGGGAAGTGTGTCCAGGCATGCCCAGATGCCTCCCCAGGCTCATTCCCTTAGCGCCTTTCCCCTGTTGCCTAGGCCTCAGTTGAGGCCTAATTGAAGGGGAGGTTTCTGGCAGGGGCTCTCTCCACACTGCAAGGACCTGGAGCCTGGACGGCCTGGTCAGAGGGAAGAGGCCAGGAAGGGGGTCGATGCCCAAGGCCTCTTTGGCCCAGCAGCCTCAGGGCAGCAGGGAGAGCAAGAGGCCCACTGTGCCCCTAGGTCGGCCCTGCCTCTTCACACAGAGGCTGCCGGGGTCCAGCCTCGACATGATCCAGGGGGTACCTCAGGATGAACCGCGTTGGCGAGAGAGAAAGAGACGTGAGACTAGACTTGATAGGCCCAAGTCTGTGTTTTACTTTCTGATAACTGGGTTTATACCCTTTCACAGAACGTTTTTAAGGTACAAGATGTTTACTCATGATTTCACAGGATTAGCATACATCATTTTGATTTTTAGGAAAAGCAGGATTTTTTTGCTTTCTAATTCTATAGTAGTTTTTAGCACATGATCTTCTGGCCTTGAGGCTATTAACATTTTATGCAGGTCAAGTGATTGTAAACCTATTTTCCGTTTTTATGGTGACCTTAACTGAAAGGTAACAGGGTCATAGGGAAACAGTACAGAGTAGAATTATATTCTTCTTAATACAAAAATTAATCTTACCGCAAAAGTTGTCAGTTGCGTTTATCTAAGAAGTTTACCCCTTACAGACTCTGCGGCTTCAGTGAGGCAGCTTCTGCCCTAGTACTCCTGACTGACAATTAACAACCATCTCATTGGTACCACACTAGGGCTAAGTTCTTATTTGTCTAGATCTTTAACTATATTAACAATGGTTTTTATAACACAACCTTAGCACATTAAAGGCAAAAATACAGCAAGCAAAACACAGCAAGCAAATCACAACCCAATAACCACCTATAGAATAATTTTCTTATGTTTTCTAATAGGACTCCTTTACCCCTTAAAAGGGCTCTATGTCTATTAGGGCTTTTATAGAATCAGGTTCTTCATGCTATTTTATGATTAGGATATTATAAGCAATCATGCATATTAGTACCAAGCGCATAAATGCATTTGGCTAACAAAACTACCAGCAGAGGTGTTTGAATTAAAACACTCCTTTCACCCTGAATAATCTCATAAAAAACTACCACCTGGGAAACTTATTGATTAAAGTTCTAAATTGATTCTTATTTGGGAAGAGATCGGGGAAGGCCTTCCTGTCTGTGTCAGAGAAATTAGGGAGTAGTTCATTGAGGCAGGCATCAGAAAGACAGATATCATCTTTAAGGTTAGAGCCGGGGGCAGCTTTTCAAAATCCCTGAAAACCTGATCTGCCTTGCCTGTCAGGCTTTCTCCTCGTGACCTTGTCATGGGTGGGATCCCGTGAGCTAGCCTTTTCAAAATCCCCTGAAAACCTGATTCGTCTTGCCCGTCAGGTTTTCTCCCTTACGGCCTTGTTAGGGGTAGGGTTTCGTGAGCTGACTTTTTCGAAACCCCTGAAAACCTGATTCGCCTTGCCTGTCAGGTTATCTCCCTTACGGCCTTGTTAGGGGTAGGGTTTCGTGAACTGACTTTTTCGAAACCCCTGAAAACCTGATTCGCCTTGCCCATCAGGTTTTCTCCCCTATGGCCTTTTTAGGGGTAGGGTCTCATGTGTTGGCTCCCGGCATCTCGCCCTTTTTTTACTTTTTAAGACAGCCAGATGGATCTGAGTCGCAAGCTTTTGAGTGCTCTGCCGGAGAGTTCTGACGATGCAAGGAAGGATTATAATGAATAGTAAAACTAGTGCTGCTACAGCTGCATAACTGAAAATAGTTGATAGGATATTTTTTTCAGTAATAAAGTTAGAAAAGTTGTGAAAAATATCGTTAGCAGCTCCTGTAGTAATAAAGTCCAGGCGGGAATGTTCTAATGTTTTTATCTGACCGTGAAGCTCTCCAAGATCTAAAGTAATGCTGGAGCTATTCCATATACCCGAAATATGATTTTTAATCTTTTCTCCATTGTAATCCATATCATTTACTTTTGGGGGGCATTACACAGATCTACCGATAATCAGCGTGACAGGATAACGCTAACTTTACCCTTAAAGCCTGTAACTCAGTTCCAATATGCATGACTGCTTCTTCCAGGGCATCTATTTTTACTTCTAATTTCCTATCTATAATCTCTTGCATAGCTAGAGTTAAGGAAACATTTTTTGAAATATCATTGACATATTGAGTGGTATGTACTTGTTGAGTCAAGGATATCGCTGCCACAGTGACAGAGGTAATTGCTGTTATCAAAGCTGAAATCCCTAGAATAAGTAGTCCTACAAACCATTGGGAACACATTAAATCTTGTAGGTGTTGCAGAACGGCTAAACCACAATTGTCATACCAATAGGCGTTCACTCTGACAGGCACCATAAGATAAGGTGGACGTTGCAGTACCACAAAAGAACAAATATTACATTGAGGGGTTAAACAGGATGAAAGCATGCATTGTTCACAGTAGACTATATTTGGTCCACCTGAATGATTCATTTGTATATGAAGTCTTTTTGAATCATTAGTAAACAAAAAAACCTAAGGGGAGGGTAAACAAGCCAGCACAGAATAGGTGGAATTGTTTTCTGGTCGAGTTAAAGTAACAATGGAGGTGGCAGCAAGGGCTCTCCAAATTTCTGGCTGTCAAAAAGTTTTACCCTTAGTTGTATAGGACAACATGGGGGGAACAAATTGATTATAATGCCATCTGCTGGGCACCAATGGCCAAGGGAGGGAATCATTATTTTAATTGCTAAGCCTACTGACAGCTCCTAGATTCTGACTTGGATTTGGATTGCTCCAGTCTTGTACCGAATAGTTTCCACCTCCCGGTATTCTATAATCTATGTTTGAATTATAAGTACAAGATTTCCATACTGGGTATCCCAGGCGGTTGTCTATAGTTTTCCATATGACATCTGACGGAGCAACATCAATACAATTTGGATATTTTGGTGGAGCATTAAGGAACAAAGATTTATAGGGGTCAAGGACCCCAGGCATATGAGCCTGTAATATCCAAACCAGCCGATCTCCTGTATTGTCTGAAAATTTTGATGCTGGAGAATCTGTCAGAATTGTTTTGGAGGCTCCAACACGTCCCTCCTTAGAGGGAGTGATGAGATCACTTGTATGACTATGGGGGAAGTTAAAGCAAAGGGGAAGGTCATCTGTTAATCCCCTAAAAGTATACTTAAAATTGATGGGATAATGATCTTTATCATAAGAACTATAGGATCCTCCCAAGAGATGAGGCTGGTCTGTGTTGACCCGTATAGGGTCGCTGTTCCAAGTAACTACTTGGAAGGTCAGGGGACCAGGGAAATATGCCCAGTATTTTTCTGAAGTAGAGGAGGTAGCACTTGCCTGAGAAGACAGTAAAGCAAGCATAGCAATAAAAACCCTTTCGGGAGAGGCTGAAGATCCCTGCAGGGAAGCTATTCCCTGTGCTTGATGACAGAGTGACTTAATTTGTCCCCATGTGGGTATGGAGGCTTGTTGAGTTGTCCGCGCAGGACGTCCTGGTGGTCTTCTGCGACGTGAAGGAGTAGGAGGTTGGGCGCCATCTTTCATGCAAAGCCATGACATCTGTTTAGTGGGTGGATCCGCCGTTGGTTCCTCCGGGATCTCTGTTGCCGGTCATTTCCAAGTCTGCTGGACTTCCCGGGTGAGTGACCGAGGCGAGGGCAGAGGAGTGCTCTTCCTCTTTTGTGGCTGAGGCTGCGAGGGAACCGGAGGTCTGGGGGACTTCGACATGGCAAATCAGTCTGTCTGGGATCTAAATTGGCGAGTCAGCACCCTGTGGGAAAATACAAGCATACCCTCGCCCACTGGTTAGCAAGGGATCAGGTCCCTTCCATAGTCCGGAAAGGAGGTCTTTCCACTTTACTAAAGGTTTCATATCTTTTTGTTCTGGGTTCCAGTGACGGAACATAGCTGTTAAACCGGCTTGATCAGCGTTAAGGTTATTGAGCACAAAGAGGGCGTGCTGCAAAACGTGGTGTGGAGAACTGTATTTGAACTGCCCTTCTTGTAATTTAGAAATTTGTGTTTTAAGTGTCTGATGTGCCCTTTCTACAATTGCTTGTCCCTGGGGATTGTAAGGAATTCCTGTAGAGTGGGATATACCGAATTGGGCACAGAAATTTTTAAAGGACTTAGATGTATAAACTGGAGCATTGTCTGTCTTAATTGATTTTGGCATTCCTAAATAGGAAAAACAGGCAAAAAGATGTTGAACTACATCTTTATAGGCTTCTCCCATTCTGGCAGTAGCCACAATGACATGGGAGAAGGTATCTACAGTAACATACACAAAGGATAGTTTTCCAAAAGAAGGAACATGTGTTACATCCATCTGCCAAAGCACATTAGGTAGTAAGCCACGGGGATTTACCCCAAAAAGCAAAGCGGGAACTGAAGTAGGGCAAAGTTGACATGTTCTAACAATCTCGAGTGCAGATTCCCTAGGAATGTGGAACTGGTATTGAAGGGCAGTTGCATTTTGATGATGCATAGCATGTGAGGCTTTAGCATCTTCAAAATCACTGGCCACTATGGTTCGGGTTAGCAAATCTGCCTCTTGGTTAAACGTATGGAGGGGTCCAGGTAAATTAGAATGAGCTCTTATATGTCCAACATAGAATTGTTTTGACCTTTTCCAAATTTGCTGTTGAAGGGTAGATAACAATATAAAAATTGTGGTTTTATTTTCCGGTAAAACAGCCGTTTCAATTTGAGGGAACAACCTAACTACATACTGTGAGTCAGAAAATAAATTAAAAGCCTGGTCTAAAAACTCTTTGAACGCCTCTATCACGGCTGTTAATTCTGCTTTCTGGGCTGATGTTTCCCCAGTATTTAAAACCCTTTTTGAAGTCTGGGTGACAATAGCAGCCTTTCCATTAGAAGACCCATCTGTAAACACCAACATTGCCCCCTCGATAGGGGAAACTTGACACCTTTCTTGAAATATCACCGGATGTCGTGAGAGGAAATTTAATAAAGGACTAGCAAGTAAATGGTGTAAAATTTGTCCTGGATAATTACCAATGACAATCGGCCAGTCTTCATTTAATGATAGAAGGGCATTTAGTTGCTCTTTATTATAAGGCACTATGATTTCAGATGGTTCTTTTCCAAACATTTCAATGCTTCTATGTCTCCCTTTAATTATTAAAGTAGCCACTAGTCCTGGATAACAGGCCACAACCTTTTTGGCCGTGACAGGTAAATGCAACCATTCTAGGGGACCCTCTTGCCAAAGCACCCCTGTAGGGGCCACAGCTGTGGGCAACACTATAAATTGCCATGCCATACTATAATCAAGTCTCTTAATATAATTTTTATCTAAAGCTTCTTCTACCTTCATTAAGGCTTCCCTGGCTGCAGGTGTCAGCATTCTAGCAGAGGTGGGGTCTGGATCCCCTTGAAGAATGTCAAAGAAAGGCTTAAGATCAGAAGTAGTCAACTTTAAAAAGGGCCGAATCCAATTTATATCCCCTAACAACTTTTGATAATCATCTAAAGTAACCAAATTATCTTTTCTAAGCTGCAAAGGTACATGAGTAACTGTTTCATTATTTAGGATTCTTCTCACATATGTTATAGGCATATTCACTTGGATTTTTTCAGGGGCCACCTTTAGGCCCCAGCGATTCAAAGTCTCTTGCAATTTAATCAAAACTTACTGTAAATAAACCCTATCCGGGTGTGCTAGCAATATATCATCCATATAGTGGACTAGATAGACATCCCGATGTTTCTCCCTGATACCTTGTAGGGCAGCGTCCACAAACTTTTGACACAATGTGGGACTATTTTTCATACCCTGGGGAAGAACCTTCCATTGAAATCTCTGATGAGGTTGTCTAAAATTTTCTGAGGGAAGACTAAAGGCAAATCTCTTTTTATCTTGAGGGTCTAAGGGAATAGTAAAGAAGCAATCTTGAAGATCAATCACTATAACATTGTAGCCTTGGGGAACAGCCACAGGGGAGGGAAGGCCAGGCTGTAAGGCTCCCATATCTTACATAGTGGCATTTATTGCTCTTAGATCTTGCAAGAGTCTCCATTTCCCCGATTTTTTTTTAATTACAAAAACTGGCATGTTCCATGGACTATTTGAAGACTCTATATGTCCAGCCTTTAATTGTTCTCTCACTAACTGTCGTGCTGCTGAAAGTTTTTCTGAATTTAAGGGCCATTGTTCCACCCACACCGGATCAGGAGATTTCCAGACTATGGGGTCAGCAGCGAGAACAATGGCCTCTCTTATAAATTTGGATATCTTAAGCCTTGTCTCTCTCTTCTTATTTTTGGGACAACTGGCTCAATTTGTCTCTCTTGATCTTTACTCAGACCCATAAAAGGATTATAACTTATCTGCGACATCTGTGCAGCCACCTCTTCATCTGGGCAATACAGCAAAACTCCCATCTGAGCAAAAATATCTCTCCCAATGAAGGAATTACATAAGGTTGAAAATGTCCCTGGCAGTCTTTATCTACATACCAAAGTAAAATTTGTGAGCTCTTTGTCACTGAAGGTGCTCTACCAATGCCAACCAACTCATTAGCTGTGGTTTGAGTTGGCCAAGCACTGGGCCAGTCACTGCCCGCAATACAGGAAACGTCTGCTCCCGCGTCTAGCAGGCCAGTCACCTTTTTACCATTAACTAGAATTGTCTTCATAGGTCTTTTTTGAGTAACTTGTGTAACCCAAAAGGCATAATCACTTGAATCAGACCCCCTGTCCCAACACTTGGCAGCTGAAGCTGCTTTTCTTGTGTCAGCATGACAAGGTAGCATCAGCAACTGAGCTATTTTCTGTCCTTTATAGATTTGAATAGTCTTAGTGGGGGGAGACACCATTATTTGAATTTCACCAGTATAGTCTGAGTCTATGACTTCTGGAATCACTGTGATCCCATGTAAGGATGTGGGGCTCCTGCCTATTAATAGTCCCATCGTTTCTCTAGGCAAAGGGCCATGAACACCAGTGGGAACTTTCACAGCGGTGGAGTCAGGTGTTAGTATTGTTGTGACGGTGGAACAGAGGTCCAGTCCTGCACTGCTTGGGGTTGCTCTGATGAGTTCTGTGACGGGACGAAGGGTATGAATGGGTTTAATGTCGTTGCCCCAATATTCAAGCTTGAAAAGGTTTAGAAGTGTAAGCAGGGGCGTTGTCAGTTTTAAGACATTAAGATAGCACAAGTCTAACAGTGAGGGGTTATTTTTGGTAGAAGCAGAATGAGCTTTTATATGTACCATAATCTTAAATAACACTTATTTATTGAAAGATTCATTCTAAGAAAACTTTTTTCTCTTGACATAGAGAGTAGACTAAATTCCAGTCTGTTACCAATTTACTGGATAGCAAACAAACAAATTTTTTTAGTTAATCTTAGAAAAGTCTTTTTATAAATCTTGAAGAACTAGCAGTATTTTTTTAAAAGGCATGAGAGTGAAACCATACAAGGCATGTTTAAAATCTAATTAAATTGTAGCCTGGTCATTGCTGTGACTTCTAACACTTTAACGTGATAGCTAAAATTATAACTGACAATATTTTACCAGGACATATCAGATTTTCATGAATTTCACATAATTTCTAGGATATCTATATAAGTAACATCAACCATACAATATAACCTGAAGATTTATCACTCCTCCAACAGTAATTCCCATGCAATTTAACAGGTCAAATGAACTCAGGTAGTTTAATAGCTCTTTGGGATGTCTCAGGGGCCCTCTGAAGCATCCCAAAGTCAGCTAGAAGTCAAGTTATTTAGGCAGTTTTGTCAATAAATATCAAAAGGGTTTATAGTACTCTGTCAGGTAGAATCATATAGATCACTGTGAAATAATATATTTACTTAGCCAAAGTAAAAAAGATTTTAAAGGTAAACATAGAACAGACCACTTTAGAGGTAAAGAAACTTAAAATCCATTATCAAAGGCAGTTCAACATCTCAAGAAAACTTGTATTTATGCACAAAACTCTTCCCTTGGAGTGTACTTTCCATCAAGCCTTCTTAACACTTTTTGTACCCATTACTTTGTTCTCCCATCCTGAAACAGCCACCTGTAAGTCAGACTTACTTTCTTTTCCCTTCATAAAATGTAACTTTATTTTTTATACCTTTTTTACTGAACACACACATCCTACTTTCTTTAAGCAACCAAGAATTTACCTTTATATTAGCACTCTATAGATTGGTGAACATAAATACCAGTGATAATTTCTAAAAAATTTCTAATGAACATCTCAGGATGGCATCAAACATTATTTATTAATAGTCTAAAATCTTTAGTTTCTCTGTAAGTTAGTATTCAGTAATGAATGTTTCAGAATCTTATTTGGAAATGACCAAGCTATTTAATAAACTTCTGCTATTAGTTTAGCACAACTTTAGAAATTTAGGTTACCAAAACCTAGAGAAACTGTTTTAGACAGATATTTTTAATCTTAATAAAGTTTAAAAGCTCATATCTCACTTACCTTCTTTTTTTTTAAGTTTCTTACTTGAGGTACTTTCCTTGCTGACAAACTTGTAACAGATATTACAGTATAACAACATTTAACTTATAATAAACCTAGGCATAATGAAAATATTTTACTAGATGTTAATTACTCTAAGACATGTCTATATTAGATAGGTCAACAAACAAACATTAATATCAGGTATTTAATATTGAATATTTTTTAGTTTACCTGAACCTGGAATTTATTGTTTAATTTAGAATTATTTGATTTGTAAGCACTTACCTTTTTTTTTTAAGCCAATTAAATAGAGCTCTTTTACAAATTAACCTAAAAAATACTACCCAAAGACAAAGATATACCAAGACATATTTAGACAGACACAGTGCGAGATCTAGCTTCATATTTTAAGTTTGGTGATGAATTAGATATTATAATATAAAATTTACTAGTTTATAAAAAAGTTGAAATAAATAAAAATTTTTAAAGGCTTTTCCCCTTTTTCTCTCAGTCTCAGGAGTTAGAGATGGTCTAGATAAGTGTTCCCTGGTCTCAAGGCACAGGGAAAGAAAATCAAGTTCTAACAAAAAGCAAAATAGCCATCATAAATCACAACACAGAACACAGAGTTAAAACACACACATATAAACCTGGCAGTCCTCATCAGACACTCCCTTAAATACAAGAATACAGTCTCTCAGAAAACCTTCTAGATAGACACAGAACTTCAGATGTCTTCAAAGATTTTAAGGAGGAAAGGAAAAGGAGAAGGAGGAGGAGGCGGGAAAGGGGGGGGGGCAAAAAGGGTGGCCTTACAGACGTCTCCTGCCACCTGCAGGTACCCAGGCATCCAGAGAAGGGAGGACTGGAACTCGGCCCTACCGGAATTCGAGTTCTCTGCCAAGAGGAGGTGATCAGTCTCCAATCCTCAGCTCAAGCTGAGGCCCTTCGACCAAATTACTGGGGGATTAGAAAAACGGGAGGGATAGGAAGGGCTAAGGAGAGGACAGACAGAGGGAAGGGGAAAGAGGTCAATAAAGTCTCTTGTTCCTTACTAGTCGGGGCCACTCTGGCCAGTTGTCTGTGTCAGGAGGAGACCA
Source organism: Muntiacus reevesi (assembly GCF_963930625.1). Classification (NCBI taxonomy): domain Eukaryota; kingdom Metazoa; phylum Chordata; class Mammalia; order Artiodactyla; family Cervidae; genus Muntiacus; species Muntiacus reevesi. The sequence continues at coordinate 271,985,287 of NC_089251.1, read as the reverse complement.
GGGACAAAAGGGTCCCAGTTGCGGCCGCTGGGTCTGGTCCATTGGCAGGCAAGCTGGCCTCTGAGTACCCTGAGTGGTCAGGATGTCAGTCTCAGGGAAGAAGAGTTCCCACCAGTTGCAGGAAGGGGACCCCTTCTAGGGCCCGTAACTGAGCTCTTATAAATGAATTGTCGGAGGAGACACATGTGCTGAGAAAGCAAGAGATCTCATTGGAAAGAGCACCGGGGTGGAGGGCAGGAGGGTAAGGGAACCCAGGAGAACTGCTGTCTTCTGGAAAACAAGGACATTGCTCTTGGACAAAGGGGGAAAAGGACTGAACACTGGTCTTTTTAACTTTAATTCCTCTGTAGTTAAGAAGTTGCATTATGATTCCAATAAAAAGTTGTCTTTCTTTTAACTCACTGTTACCCATTTTTGTTGCTAATTAGAAGAAGAAAAAAAGAGAAAAAAGGAAGAGGCTTAATTTAGAGAAGAAGGAAACTGAAACGTACCCACTTTTCTTACCCTACCTTTCTTATGTAGGGGGGCCTGTAGCGCCCTAGTAGGGTTTTAAAGAAGAAACCTAAAGCCTACCCACTTTCCTCACCCTACCTATCTTATGCAGGGGGCCCTGCAGCACCCTAGTGGGGTCCTAGCCGTCCTGAAAACTGAACAATGTGGGGGGGGCTTACCTTCGGGTTCCCTGTTCGTGGTGCCACTTGCCGGGATCCAGCCTCGACATGATCCAGTGGGTACCCTCAGGATGAACGGCGTCGGCGAGAGAGAGAGAGAGACGTGAGACTAGCCTTGATAGGCCCAAGTCTGTGTTTTACTTTCTGACAACCGGTTTTATACCCTTTCACAGAATGTTTTTAAGGTACAAGATGTTTACTCATGATTTCACAGGATTAGCATTACATCATTTTGAATTTTAGGAAAAGCAGGATTTTTTTGCTTTCTAATGCTATAGTAATTTTTAGCACATGATCTTCTGGCCTTGAGGCTATTAACATTTTATGCAGGTCAAGTGATTGTAAACCTATTTTCCGTTTTTATGGTGACCTTAACTGAAAGGTAACAGGGTCATAGGGAAACAGTACAGAGTAGAATTATATTCTTCTTAATACAAAAATTAATCTTACTGCAAAAGTTGTCAGTTGCGTTTATCTAAGAAGTTTACCCCATACAGACTCTGCGGCTTCAGTGAGGCAGCTTCTGCCTAGTATTCCTGGCTAACAATTAACAACTGTCTCATTGTTACCACACTAGGGCTAAGTTCTTATTTGTCTAGATCTTTAACTATATTAACAATGGTTTTTATAACACAACCTTAGCACATTAAAGGCAAAAATACAGCAAGCAAAACACAGCAAGCAAATCACAACCCAATAACCACCTATAGAATAATTTTCTTATGTTTTCTAATAGGACTCCTTTACCCCTTAAAAGGGCTCTATGTCTATTAGGGCTTTTATAGAATCAGGTTCTTCATGCTATTTTATGATTAGGATATTATAAGCAATCATGCATATTAGTACCAAGCGCATAAATGCATTTGGCTAACAAAACTACCAGCAGAGGTGTTTGAATTAAAACACTCCTTTCACCCTGAATAATCTCATAAAAAACTACCACCTGGGAAACTTATTGATTAAAGTTCTAAATTGATTCTTATTTGGGAAGAGATTGGGGAAGGCCTTCCTGTCTGTGTCAGAGAAATTAGGGAGTAGTCCATTGAGGCAGGCATCAGAAAGACAGATATCATCTTTAAGGTTAGAGCCGGGGGCAGCTTTTCAAAATTCCTGAAAACCTGATCTGCCTTGCCTGTCAGGCTTTCTCCTCGTGACCTTGTCATGGGTGGGATCTTGTGAACTAGCCTTTTCGAAAACCCCTGAAAACCTGATTCGTCTTGCCCGTCAGGTTTTCTCCCTCATGGCCTTGTTAGGGGTAGGGTTTCGTGAGCTGACTTTTTCGAAACCCCTGAAAACCTGATTCGCCTTGCCTGTCAGGATTTCTCCCCTATGGCCTTTTTAGGGGTAGGGTCTCATGTGTTGGCTCCCGGCAACAGGCGGTGCTGCTGGGCTTGCCCAGGAGCTGCCTGACAGACTCTGGCTCACCCGAGCTCTCTGACGGTGCAGGGGGCAGGAACAGACGTGTGCATGTGGTTCTGCCTTGGCCTGGGAGTGTGGAGCCCCTCGCTGGCCCCCAGGCTCAGGGGCAAGGACCCTGAGAGAGGACCACCCTGAGGCGTTTTTTCTTAATAGAAAAATACTGCAAAAATTGTTTAAAGTATCTAGAAATATAGGCAGGGCCAGTGTCTGTTTTAACAGAACTAGGAGTTTATGGTGGAGGTTTCTGTATCTAGGAATACAAAAACTCAATATTTAGAATCAGAGACTATATTAATGGGGTAAGGATATAGGCAAATAACTTGAATAAGAGCATATAATTTATTTCATTGAGCAGAATGAAATTTAGTGTAAAAGACTTGTATTTTTCAACAGACCAGAAAGAAGCTTCGGCGTTTTTTAGTCCCATTTATATAAAAAAACCTCAGCTTGTGGTATAGGCTGTGAGTTGATAATGCGAGAAATAATAAATCTAGTGTTTTTGAAGAAATTTCACAGCTTACCAGAAGGATAATGATATGAAATTTTTCTACAGTATTTTAGAAAAGTTATTTGGAAACCAGTATATGTTGGTAATGTGTTCTCAAATCGAGACTTATTCGTAATAAGGTTTTATTAAAGTATAAAGGAGATAGAGAAAGCCTCTGACATAGGCATCAGAAGGGGGCGGAAAGAGTGTCCCCCTGCTAGTCTTTGGCCAGATGTCATATAACTACCAGCAGTCTGTTAATTAGAGAAAGGAAATGTCTCAAAACTGAAGAGAATAGCACCAGGCCCCTCACCTACAACATGTACTCTGCGAAAACCTAAGCACCGGGTGAGTTGTCTCCGGCCACAAAATGATTGACATGAATCTTGAAGAAAGGCAGGTTTTCTAGCAAATACACTTTCATTCACATAACTTAAGAGAACATTTGCATGAGTAAACATACCAGTTTGTCAAGTCTGAATATGAGTCTTAGGCAGAACCAACTTGAAGACAGAGTCTGGGGTAAATGTATAGCACATTAACACAGTATTTTAAGAGAAACCTCTTTGCAAATTCATATAGAGAAGAAGAAAAATTATACATACATATATATATATATATATATATATATATATATATACACTTACTACAACTGACTTCCAGTTAGCTGTGGTAGAACAGGAAAAAGAATATCCAACTCTGTATTCTTAACATTATGAAAATATTATTCGTTTTATTGTTTACAGTCATCCAATTCTAACTTTCTGAAGTAAGCATTCAGAAAAATCAAAAAACTGTCTAACTACTAGGCGGTCTCCCATCCAAGTACTAACCAGGCCCGAACCTGCTCAGCTTCCCAGATCAGAGGAGACAGGGCACGTTCAGGGTGGTATGTCCTTAGACCGAGGCAGCTGCCAGGCGCCCTAAGAGCCCTCTGCATTGCACCTCCCTTTTTGTTCTGACCTGATGGTCGGGCCTTGAACCGCAGCTCTCCACGGGGGGCGCGCGCTGCACTTGAGCCAGCCGCACGACCCGTGACTGGACTCCGGCCGGCCAGGCCCTGCAGCTCGGAGAGCAGCCGACGCCGCCCCAGCCCCGCACACCGCCACCCCCAGCCAGCACCCGCCTGGCCCGGCCCGGGGCGCTTCTGGGAACCTGAGCGGCCTTGCGAGCCTGCGGGAGCTGGGTGGGGCAGCGAGCGGCGCCGCACCGCTCCCCCCCCACCGCCCCCCACCATCCCGTTTGCTACTCAGGGTCACGTGGCTCCGGAGGTGTGTCGCTTTGGCCCGGGGCCGCGGTCCTCGGAGCCTACTGTGGGACACCTTTTCGGGATGGGTAGAAGCATTTTCCACTACAGACAAAAGAGCCCACACAGTGGCCCAAATCCTCCTCACAGAAATTATCCCCAGGTTTGGCCTGCCTTCATCCCTACAGTCTGATAATGGCCCAGAATTTACATCCAAGGGCACCCAACAACTTCCTCAATTCTTACAGACACCCTGGAAATTTCACATTCCATACCCTCCCCGGTCCTCAGGAAAGGTAGAAAGGATGAGTAGAACAATCAAAAAAACCCTTACCAAACTAACCCTCGAGGTACATCTGAATTGGAGTAAACTTTTACCAATTGTTTTCCTCAGAATACAGGCTTTGCCCAGAAAGCCCCTGGGGCTGAGCCCCTTTGAGGTGATGTATGGAAGGCCCATGCTCCCTCCTGGACTCCCCCCTGAGCCTCCTCCCATACCAAGCTTCCTACACTCCCCCCTCTGCTGACGCAACTCCGCAATGCCCTCTGGAAATACATCAGTCACAATCTGCCTGCCCCTGACCCCCAAGCCTCCCTGCCCCCTTTACAAATTGGGGACATGGTCTATCTGTCTGATCATCCCCAGGGTGACCTAACCCCACAGTGGCAGGGACCATTCAAAGTCATCCTCCTTGCCCCAACTGCAGCTAAACTCAAAAAGGTCGCCTCCTGGGTACACCTCTCTCGTCTAAAATGGGTCACCTCCAATCCTGCGCTGCCCTCCTTAAATGACACCTATCAGGTCTCCCGCACAGCACCCACCTCCTTAAAATTCACCCAGCGACAACCCCTGCCAACTATCGGAGAGGACACTGAATGACCTGGACTCTCTTCAACCTACAACTGCTCCTGACCCAACTACTACAAGACCTCTGGATCAGCGCCCCAACAGGAACTTCCTTCAAAGACCTGACTGCACTGGTGTCTCAACTGTGGCTCCAGGGAACCTTCTACAACCTGACTCCAGACGAAATTGATTTCTTTACTCTCATTCTCTACATCATTCTACATCCTAATGAGCACTGTTCCTCCTCAGATTCAAATCACCACCAACTTGGGGCCTTCTGCCCCTCACCCTGACTGACCTCTCCCTGTCTCTCTAACTATAGCTGCACTCCTAATCTTAATCCTTGCTGTAGGCCTAGTAACTGTCTCCCCTCAGGACTGGCCACCTATTCTTCATCTTTCCGTGGGTATCGCCTACATTGCTAGCTGGGTTCTACTCCTAGGGTGCTATTTCCTCTGTACTGTCTAACTAACAGCCCCATGACTCCCCTGCTCCTTATCCTTGCTGCACTCCCCAGCCTCCTGGCTACTCCCTGCCCCTGCTCAGACATTTATTCCTACGTACATTCCTCATGTTACAATACAGCTCCAAAACCATGCACCATGACATGAACCTCAGGGGCGGGAAGTCCAAATCCCTACTCACTGTCAAAGTACAAAAGAGAGGGAGTTTCATGAGTACCTGCCATAAGCCAAATGGAAGAAACATATGTTTCTATCCCATTACCCACTGGGGGTACTCAGACGGGGGTGGGGTACTAGATCAAAATCGGGAAAAGAAACAAGAACAAGTTACAAAGAACATAATTTCCCGGTTACAGTTGACCCCTGAGCCTTACAAACACCTAGACCTCCTTTCCCAATTACGGCCTCTCCTAAAACCTACCTCTGGCAACCAACACCTTCCCCGCCTTCTCAACTCTTCCTTTCAATTCTTCCAGTACACACCACACACATCCCAGTGTTGGATATGCATGTCACTGTCTCCCTCACCACACAGAGCCATTCCCTTACCCTCAACCTGGCTGTCACAGGGCAACTGTACTTCCCCTTCCCAACAGAAAACTACACAACTCATTGGGCCAGTCTCTGACAATGTCCTTACTCTCAGCCTCTTCAAACCTAACCTGTATTGACTACTCTAG